>NC_057809.1:246812144-246821588 GCF_018294505.1 Triticum aestivum
GCGGCGGCGAAGTGGGGCTAGCCCGCGGGACAGGTGGCAGCCGCTGATTCATCCGACGGAGCGGGCGGACGTGTCCGGCCGTCCGGATTTTTTCCGGCGGCGCGTGGAGAGGGAGGGGTCTAGGGTTTCGTCCGGATTTCGGGGAAGGGATCTATATATAGAGGTAGAGGGAGCTAGGAAGCTCAAAATGAGGTGCGGTTTTCGGCCACGCGATCGTGATCGAACGCTCTAGAAGATAGAAAGGGTTCTGGTGGGGTTTTGGCCAAATTGGAAGGGTGTTGGGATGCAACACACACGAGGCCTTCTCCGTCCCTCGGTTAACCGTCGGAATATGAAACGAAGTCCAAATGGTACGAAACTTGACAGGCGGTCTACCGGTAGTAAACCAAGGCCGCATGGAAAATCTCGGTCCAACCCGGAAATTTTTAACCCCCACACACGAAAAGAGGTAGAAAGGGGCACCGGAGGAGATAGGAGCACCGGAATGCAAAACGGACAACGGGGAAAATGCTCGGATGCATGAGACGAGCACGTATGCAAATGCAATGCACATGATGACATGATATGAGATGCATGACAAAGGCAACAACACACAGAGACAAAAGCCCGAACCCGAGGAAATAAAATAACTTAGTGCCGGAAACGGCAAGAGTTGGAGTACATATAAGGTAAATTACATCCGGGGTGTTAGAACACTCCACCACTACGAAAGGATCTCGTCCCGAAATCTAGGACTGGAAAAACGCCGGGTACTCAGAACGGAGGTGATCCTCGCGTTCCCAGGTGGCTTCACAGTCGGAATGGTGTGACCACTTGACTTTGAGGAATTTGATTGACTTATTGCGAGTCTTGCGTTCAGTCTCTTCAAGAATAGCAACTGGGTGCTCACGATAAGAGAGGTCTTCTTGGAGATCAATGTCTTCGAAGTTGATGGTGCGGTCAGGGGTCTTGAAGCACCTGCGGAGCTGAGTGACATGAAACACGTCGTGCACATTTGCAAAGTTTGAAGGAAGCTCAAGTTGATAGGCGAGATCGCCTCTCTTGCTGACGATCTTGAAAGGACCCACGTATCTAGGGGCAAGCTTCCTTTGATACCAAGCGACGAGTACCTTTCATTGGAGAGACGCGGAGGTAAACATGGTCTCCGATCTCGAAAGCCAAATCACGATGCTTACTATCATAGTAGCTCTTCCGGCGTGATTGCGCTTCTTTGAGGTTATCACGAATGCCTTTGCACATTTCCTCTGCCTCTGTGATCAAGTCATTTCCAAGAAGTTGACGTTCACCGGTCTCTGACCAGTTAAGAGGAGTACGACACTTTCTGCCATAGAGAATTTCAAATGGGGCCTTGCCCGAACTTGCTTGAAAACTGTTGTTGTAGGAGAATTCGGCATATGGAAGACAATCTTCCCAGTTCATACCGAAGGAGATAGCGCAAGCCCTGAGCATATCTTCAAGAATCTGATTGACACGCTCGACTTGACTGCTAGTTTGAGGATGAAAAGCTGTGCTGAAACGGATGTTGGTGCCCATGGCCTTCTGAAAAGAATCCCAAAACTTGGAGGTAAAGATGCTGCCATGGTCTAAAGAGATCAACTGTGGAATGTTGTGCAGAGAGACAATCCGAGAGGTATACAGCTCCGCCAATTGAGCTGCAGTGATAGACTCTTTGATAGGCAGAAAGTGAGCCACTTTAGTGAGTTTGTCGATGACAACGAATATAACATCATTGCCCCGCTTGGACTTTGGAAATCCCGTCACGAAGTCCATCTCAATGTGGTCAAACTTCCATTCTGGAATGGCAAGAGGTTGGAGGAGACCAGCTGGTCGTTGGTGTTCTGCCTTCACTCTTCTGCAGACATCGCATTCATTCACGAACTGAGCAATCTCTCGCTTCATTCGAGTCCACCAATAAGCCTGTTTGAGGTCCTGGTACATCTTCGTACTCCCAGGGTGGATGGAGAGGAGAGAATTGTGAGCCTCGTTCATAATGACTTTACGAAGGTCACCTTTAGGCATAACAATGCGATCCTCGAAGAAGAGGGTATCCTTGTCATCAAGGCGATAGCACTTGTACTTGGGTTGACTCTTGGCAATCCCAATCTTCACCTTCTTCACCATAGCATCAAGAAGTTGAGCCTCGCGAATTTGATCTTCCAAAGTAGGAGAAACTTGAAGGTTGGCGAGGAACCCTTGAGGAACAACTTGCAGATTGAGTTTGCGGAAAGCTTCACAAAGCTCGGGTTGATAAGGCTTGAGAATCAGACTGTTGTAGTAAGCCTTCCTGCTCAATGCGTCAGCAATCACATTGGCCTTGCCTGGAGTATATTCAATACTCAGATTATACTCTTGAATCATTTCGAACCAACGAGTCTGCCTGAGGTTGAGATTAGGCTGAGTGAAGATGTACTTGAGCCTCTTGTGGTCAGTGAAGATGTCCACTTTTCTTCCCAATAAGAGATGTCTCCAAGTCAAAAGGGCATGCACAACTGCCGCCAACTCGAGGTCATGAGTGGGGTAGTTCTTCTCGTTGGGCTTCAACTGGCGAGAGGTATAAGCCACAACTTTCTTCTCTTGCATCAACACTGCACCAAGACCTTGAAGGGAGGCATCGCAGAAGACCTCGAACGGTTTGGATTCATCAGGAGGATTAAGAACTGGAGCAGTGACCAATTTCTCTTTCAGGGTGTTGAAAGCGATGTCACACTCAGGAGACCAAACATACTTGTCGTGCTTCTGGAGAAGGTTTGAAAGAGGCTTCGCGATCTTTGAGAAGTTCTCAACGAACCTTTGACAATAGCTTGCGAGACCAAGGAAGCTGCAGAGTTGCTTCATGTTTTGAGGTGCTTCCCAATTCACAATTGCAGACACCTTCTCAGGATTCACGGCAATGCCCTTGGCAGAGATGATATGCCCAAGATAAAGAACCTCATCGACCCAAAACTCGCACTTTGAGAACTTGGTGTAGAACTGATGTTCTTTGAGCTTATCGAGTACCAAACGCAAGTGCTTGGCATGATCTTCCTTGTTCTTCGAGAAGACCAGAATGTCATCGAGGTAGACTAAGACGAAGTCATTTGTGTAGGCGTTGAAGATGAAGTTCATCATGCGAGAGAAAGTCGGCGGAGCGTTGACGAGGCCAAAAGACATGACAGTGTATTCATATGAACCATAGCTTGTTCTGAAAGCCGTCTTGCGGATATCTTGCTCACGGATTCGAATCTGGTGATAGCCCATACGGAGATCAAGCTTGGAGAATACTTGAGCACCTTTGAGTTGTTCAAACAACTCGTTGATGTTGGGAAGTGGGTACTTGTTCTTTATAGTCTTCTTGTTCAATGGACGGTAGTCAACACAAAGTCGGTCCGTTCCATCCTTCTTCTTCATGAAAAGAACTCCATGACCCCACTAAGAAGAACTAGGTCGGATGAGACCCATTCGCTCTTGAATATCGAGTTGCTTCTTCAACTCCTTCAACTCTTCAGGTCCAAGCTTGTAAGGACGTTTGCAAACAGGTTCCGTGCCAGGCCGGTGTAGAGGCATTCCTGGAAGCTCTTCTGGAAAGACGTCTTGATATTCGCAAACAACTGGAATTTGAGAGATGGCATCCAGTTCACCCTTCTCATTGAGAGAAAATAGACGGATGGTATCATCCTTTGCGGCAAAGACAATTACATCCTCAGAAGAATGAGTCAATTGAATCTGCCTGGGAGCACAATCAAGCTGAGCCTTGTGCTTAGAAAGCCAATCCATTCCAAGAATAAGATCAATATCCAAGTCACCAAGAACATTTGGAGAGGACAAGAAGTTATAGTCACCCAATGTGATTGAAACATCCAGAATGGATACTCAAGATGTCATTTGACGGGCCGGAGAGACAATAGCCAATGGTTTCGGCAACACTTGAGTAACAAAATCATGCTTAGATGCAAAAGGTCTCGAGATGAAACAATGCGATGCACCAGTGTCAAAAAGAACTCTTGCAGGAATATCGTTAACAGGAAGGTTACCCATGATGACATCTGACGAGTCCTCTGCCTGAGCTGCATTCACCATGTTGACCTTGGCGTACCTGGGGTTATGCTTGACCATAGCTGTACTTGCTGATCTCACAGGAGGAGGAGGAGGGGTACGCCTCTGATTGAAGCATTTGTTGGCATAGTGACCCTTCTGTTGGCACTTATTGCACATGACCTACGGAGCACTCGATCTTGGAGCTTGAGACGAAGTCTTGTTCTGAAAGCCAGAGTTGGGTGGGTGGGAAGATCCACTGCCACCTTTGCTCTTCTGCTGATAAGGCTGACGGAAAGGAGGAGGAAGCCAATACTTCTGCTGCTTAGCCACTTGAGTTGAGGAAGAAGGAGTAGCATCTCTAACTCGCTTCTTGGAAGCATCGCACTTCAGTTGAGCAGTCTCTTGCTTCATTGCCATGTTGTAAAACTCATTGTACCTCTTGGGCTCAAAGAGGACAAGAGCTAGCTGGATTTCTTCTCTGAGACCACGTCTGAACTGGTATGTCATGCTCTTCTCGTCAGGGACATCCTGCTTAGCAAAACGGGTGAGCTTCTGAAACATCTTGTTGTACTCGTAGAGAGACATAGAGCCTTGCTTCAGGTTGCGGAATTCCTCACGCTTGCTTTCAACCATGCTCTGAGGAACATGATGAGCTTTGAAGTCTTGACGGAATTCATCCCAGGTAATCACACGGCCTCCTCTGGAATCTTTGTACTGCTGAAACCATTCTGCAGCTTGGTCTTTGAGTTGGAAGGAAGCGAACTTGACAAAGTCCTCAGGCCTGATGTTACTGCACTCGAAATGCTTGCATAAGTCCACGAGCCAATCATCAGTGTATGTTGCCTCAACACAATTGCTGAAGGTCTTTGGCTGGTTAGCAAGGAACTGGTCGAGTGTAGCAAAGTGATTCTGATTGTTGCCTTGGCCCTGGTTCCCTTGGTTGCGCTCTTGAAGAAGTTGCATGATCAGCCGCGTGTTTGCATTAGTAGCGGCCATCACAGCTTGCCATGCCTCCGGAGGTGGAGGTGGTGGTGGCGGATCAGGATTCGGAGTCGTGCGCATTGGAGGAGCCATCCTGAAGAGGTTGACATCCATTAGCACATTGATAGACAAATATTGAAGCTGAATCAAATGGGTTGAAATTGCAACATATAGTCTTCACATCTGAACAAAATGAACAAATGCATTCCAATTGAAATGGTCACATATCCATAAATTGAGAAGCCAATTAGAATTTAGGTAGAGAAAAAACAACAAGGTACGGAACCAGAACGAATACTCGGTAAGGATCACCCAATCTCAAACCAAATATCCGTGGAAGAAGAACTAGAGCTACAAGAATCCCCACCTATGAAACTCCCGAACCTTTCCGGTCATGCAATCAGGTGTTGGGGATATAGGGGAAGCATAATATCTCACCCAAATCTAGCAAATCCTACATCCAGCTGTATCCATCCTTCAACACATAACCGAGAAAAACTTCGGAAAATCGTCTACCTCAACCTTCGAAAAGCATACGTTATACAAGTTATGGCAATACTCCCGAACTCCCGCCCCAGTACTGGGTGGCGTCGAGGTTATCTCACCAACAACTGCATAAAAGAGATTTTCGATGTCGGGGAAACTAAACTCAGGTATTCCAGAACTGCAATGATAAAATTGTGACGACAACACCTCGGAGCTCAACTCCCCGGGACACTGCCACAACCCCTAAATGACAGGAGGCACCAAGAACAATGTTCTCGTCACAAATCGATCGGAATGATTCCAAGATACCCACGTGATCCTAAATTTTTTTTAGTGAAATTTGAGAAGAGAAGAGTCAAAACTCTACGTCAGGATGCCTTACCAGAGCGATGAAGGGACTGGGGAGTAAAAAGAATTCCTAACTCTCCAATATATATAATCCTAAATGACCCAAAACATTTTTCTAGACTCAACAACGCCAGCTATTCGATCAAGCAGGGGGGCTCCTAAGGTCGGGGAAGGCTCTGATACCAACTTGTAACGTCCTCGATGCGGCTATATCTCCTACGTGTCGAAGCACGACTTAGAGGCATAACCGCATTGAAAGCAATGTCGCAAGTAAGGTAATCTTCACAACAACCCATGTAATATAGATAAAAGGAGTAAAGGGATACATAGTTGGCTTACACTCGCCACGTCACACAAATACATGAATAACATTACAATCATCCAATACACTCATGGTCCGACTACGGTACCAAAATAAAAGATCAACCCCAACATGCGACACGGTCCCCGATCGCCCCAACTGGGCACCACTACTGATCATCAGGGAAAGACACATAGTAACGGCGAGAGTCTTCGTCGAACTCCCACTTGAGCTCAAACGCATCATCTAGAACGGTATCCTCGGTCCCTGCATTTGGTTTTGGAAGTAAACTGTGAGTCACGGGAACTCAGCAATCTCGCATCCTCGCGATCAAGACTATTTAAGCTTATAGGTAAAGGCAAGGTAATATGTGGAGCTGCAGCAAGCGACTAGCTTATATGGTGGCTAACCTGCTCGCAAAAGTGAGCGAGAAGATAAGGCAAAGCACGAACGAAGCACTATGATCAACAAGTGATCCTAGAACAACCTACGTCAAACATTACTCCCACGCCGTGTTCACTTCCTGGACTCCGCCGAGAAGAGACCATCACGGTTACACAAGCGGTTGATTCAGTTTAATTAAGTTAAGTTTCAAGTTATCTACAACCGGACATTAACAAATTCCCATCTGCCCATAACCGCGGGCACGGCATTCGAAAGTTCAAATCCTTGTAGGGGAGTCCCAACTTAGCCCATCACAAGCTCTCACGGTCAACGAAGGATATTCCTTCTCCCGAGACATGCCGATCAGACTCGGCATCCCGGTTCTACAAGACATCCTCGACAATGGTAAAACAAGTCCAGCAACACCGCCCGAATGTGCCGACAAATCCTGATAGGAGCTGCACACATCTCGTTCTCAGGGCACACTCGGATAAGCAATCCGTACAACTAAAACCAACCCTCGAGTTTCCCCGAGGTGGCGCTGCAAGGGGCTCTAGTTTGGACCAACACTCAGAGGAGCACTGGCCCAGGGGGGGTTTAAATAAGATGACCCTTGGGCTCCGGAAACCCAAGGGAAAAAGAGGCTAGGTAGCAAATGGTAAAACCAAGGTTGGGCATTGCTGGAGGAGTTTTATTCAAGGCGAACTGTCAAGGGGTTCCCATTATCACCCAACCGCGTAAGGAACGCAAAATCCAGGAACATAACACCGATATGACGGAAACTAGAGCGTCAAGAGTGGAACAAAACACTATTCAAAAGGCCGAGCCTTCCACCCTTTACCAAGTATATAGATGCATTAATATAACAAGATAATAAGGTGATATCCCAACAATAAACAATGTTCCAACAAGGAATGATCTCCAATCTTCACCTGCAACTAGCAACGCTATAAGAAGGGCTGAGCAAAGCGGTAACATAGCCAAACAATGGTTTGCTAGGACATGGTGGGTTAGAGGTTGACATGGAAATTTGGGAGGCATGATAAGCAAGTGGTAGGTATCGTAGCATAGGCATAGCAAAAGAGCGAGCATCTAGCAAGCAAAGATAGAAGTGATTTCGAGGGTATGATCATCTTGCCTGTAAAGTTGTCAGAGTTGACTTGATCCTCGTAAGCAAACTCAACGGGCTCCTCGTTAGCGAACTCGTCTCTCGGATCTACCCAAACAAGACAAACAAGCAAAAGGAACACAATCAACCATGTGCAAAGCTCGAACAACATGATGCAAACATGGTATGCTATGCGGGATGCGGTATGTGATGCATATGCAAGATTTGACAAGGAATGATTGAACCTGGAATCAACTTGGAAATCCAAGAGTACCACTTGAAAGGTGAGGTGATTTCGGATGAAATCGATATAAAGATCACTGGAATCAGATGCACGGTTTAGAAATGGCAAGCGAAACAAATATGGCACCGGTCTGCGATAAACAGCAAGTAGCCATCTAAAAGCATCAAGATAAATATGCTACAACACTCAAACATGACAACAAAATACATGGAAGGGAACCACTCATGATGCTTGACAAAAGATGAACACTGAGCTACAGCCAATTCATCCATTAACAGGATCAAACAAGAATGGCAAAAGTGCAAATGATAACAGGTTTCAGACAAAGTGAAATTAACACAAGTCTGGAATTTAACATCAGGTAGCACACTTTAGAGCATCAAAAATATATGCTACAAGAACTTAACATGGCAAAGCAAGGCATGGCAGGAAGCTACTCAAAGCACTTAACAAAATTCCCTTAGTGACCTTGAGCCAAAAGGGATCAGAAAATACAATTGCAAGCATGTGAACATGGCAAAAACATAATCAGATTACAGACTTAGTGAAAAACTGGAGCATGCAAATCAGTTAGAGAGTAGGCATGTTTACGAGCTCGATGCACTCACTACAGAGCATGGCATGACCAACTAAGCATACACCCATCAATAATACATATCATAGAAACTAGACATGACAAGAACAACAACATAGCATGCACAGATTAATATCAATATCCTCGGCAATATCGCTAACAAGTCAACAATCTGCCAGGATTCACAAAATGGCAAAAGTAGATCTCGATTGAATCAATCTAGGGTCCTCCATAATTGCAAACAAAGACATGGATGGATAGAGCACCACAATGTTAACAAATCATCCTCACTGATCATCCTCAAAAGAAGCACGGATCACTAGGAAACAACATGAACATATGGCATACCGACAAAAGCAGATCAACAACTTAGAGAAATTCTAAGTCCCTGAAATCAGCATTAACGAATGCACTACTTTGCAAGCTTGTGCTAGTCACCACACATATCACAAAAATACATGGTAAGCACCTCTATAAAGATGGCATGGCATATAACAAAACTCATGTAGAGCTCAGGAGGATATCATGCACACATTAATCATGGAAAAAAGACAAATAGCTATTTGATGAAACAGATCTGACAATTATATCATATGTCCCTCTTCCAACAGCATTTCGGGCCTCAATATGAGCTCAAATGAAAATGATGTAATGAGATGAAATGATGTACTCTCTGAGGCGAACATTTTGATATGCTACACGCGCAAATCGGAGCTACGGATGAGGAGTTACGACATGTGCAAGAATGCAAAAAAATACTGAGAGGGGGAGAAGTCAACCCAAAAGTTAGGTTTCGTCCGGATCTAGATCGGATCCGACACTGTAGCGGCGCGGAAGCCGATGATCACCGACCGGAGTTGGAGCTCGAGTCGCCAGAGCTTGGGCCGGCCGGGGCTGCGCGGAAGAGGACGGAGGGGCCGAGGACGTCGGCCGGAGTTGCGGGGTCGCCGGGGCGGCGAGCGGCGGCGCGACGCTGGGCAGAGATGCGGCGGGCTCCGGGCGGT
>NC_057809.1:246821834-246833754 GCF_018294505.1 Triticum aestivum
TCGCCCGCGTGACAGGTGGCAGCCGCTGATTCGTCCGGTGGAGCGCGCGGACGTGTCCGGCCGTCCGGATTTTGTCCGGCGGCGCGTGGAGAGGGAGGGGTCTAGGGTTTCGTCCGGATTTCGAGGAAGGGATCTATATATAGAGGTAGAGGGAGCTAGGAAGCTCCAAATGTGGTGCGGTTTTCGGACACGCGATCGTGATCGAACGCTCTAGACGATAGAAAGGGTTTTGGTGGGGTTTTGGCCAAATTGGAAGGGTGTTGGTCTGCAACACACACGAGGCCTTCTCGGTCCCTCGGTTAACCGTTGGAATATCAAACGAAGTCCAAATGGTACGAAACTTGACAGGCGGTCTACCAGTAGTAAACCAAGGCCGCATGGCAATTCTCGGTCCAACCCGGAAATTTTTAACCCCCACACACGAAAAGAGGTAGAAAGGGGCATCGGAGGAGATAGGAGCGCCGGAATGCAAAACGGACAACGGGGAAAATGCTCGGATGCATGAGACGAACATGTATGCAAATGCAATGCACATGATGACATGATATGAGATGCATGACAAAGGCAACAACACATGGAGACAAAAACCCAAACCTGAGGAAATAAAATAACTTAGTACCGGAAACGGCAAGAGTTGGAGTACATATAAGGTAAATTACATCCGGGGTGTTACAGGTTCTTTATGGATCCTCTTATGCATTATGTTTGATATCAAGGAAAGGCAATTCTTGCATCAAGAGGCACTTTTTTTGAAGAAGAAATGGAAATGCTACCTTATCAATTTCTGGAAATATTATTTCTGTTTTTGGACTCAGCCGCGAAGAATCCATATAAACCAATTAGCAAACTCTTGCTTCGATTTTATGGGGTACCTTTCAAGTGTACCAAAAGTTCTTTGTTAGTAAGGAATCAAATGCTAGAGAATTCATTTCTAATAGATACTCAAATGAAAAAATTCGATACCATAGTCCCCGCTACTCTCCTCATAGGATACTTATCAAAAGCTCAATTTTGTACTGGATCGGGGCTTCCTATTAGTAAACCCATTTGGATAGATTAATCAGATTGGGATATTCTTGATCGGTTTGGTCGGATATATAGAATTCTTTTTCATTATCATAGTGGATCTTCGAAAAAATGGACTTTGTATCAACTAAAGTATATAATTCGACTTTTATGCGCTAGAACTTTAGCTCGTAAACATAAAAGCACGGTACAAACTTTTATGCAACGATTGGGTTCGGCATTTTTAGAAGAATTTTTTATTGAAGAAGGGCAAGTTTTTTCTTTGATGTTCACCAAAACAACTCTTTTTTCTTTCTGTGGATCACACACTGAGCGTATTTGGTATTTGGATATTATACGTATCAATGACCAGGTCAACCCTCTTAATTAATCATTAGACGAAATTAAGAAACATGAAAGGGTTGATAAATGATCAAAAAAAACTTTTCTATTTTTCATTCTGAAATGATGTTTTTATTATAATAAAGAGTAGGTGATTCAACTTACTAATTAAAAAATTAGTAGAACTTCAGAAGTGCAATATGGATGGTAGATATATGTTTTTGTAATATGAAATATAAAAACAGCAAGGTAACTAATGATAAAAGTGAGCACAAACGGTATTGCAATGCTTCGAAACAAGGCCTAGGGTTCATAGTTTCACTAGTGCATGTTCCGTCAACAATAATAACATAATTAGATCACCTAACTATCCCTCAACAAAGAGTCACTCCAAAGTCACTAATAGCGGAGAACAAACGAAGAGATTATTGTACAGTACGAAACCACCTCAAAGCTATTCTTTCCGATCAATCCATTTGGATATTCCTATAAGTGTCAAGAACAGCCCCAGAGTTCATAGTAAAATAACACTTTAAGACACAAATCAACCAAAACCCTAATGTCACCTAGATACTCCAATGTCACCTCAAGAATCCACGGGTATGATTATATGATATGCATCACACAATCTCAGATTCATCTATTCAACCAATACAAAGAACTTCAAAGAGTGCCCCAAAGTTTCTACCGGAGAGTCAAGACAAAAACATGTGCCAACCCCTATGCATAAGTTCACAAGGTCACAGAACTCGCAAGTTGATCAGCAAAACATACATCAAGTGGATCACATGAATATCCCATTGTCACCATAGATAAGCACATGCAAAACATACATCAAGTGTTCTAAAATCCTTAAAGACTCAATCTGATAAGATAACTTCAAAGGGAAAACTCAATTCATCACAAGGAGATAGAGGGTTAGAAACATCATAAGATCCAACTATAATAGCAAAGCTCGCGGTACATCAAGATCATGACATATCAAGAACACGAGAGAGAGAGAGAGAGAGAGATCAAATACATAGCTACTGGTACATACCCTCAGCCCCGAGGGTGAACTACTCCCTCCTCGTCATGGAGAGCACTGGGATGATGAAGATGGACACCAGTGATGATTCCCCCCTCCGGCAGGGTGCCGGAACAGGGTCCCGATTGGTTTTTGGTGGCTACAGAGGCTTGTGGCGGTGGAACTCCCGATCTAGGTTATTTTCAGGAGGTTTGGGGATTTATAGGAGAGGTTGGTGTCGAGAACAAGTCAGGGGCCCCATGGAGAGTCCACGAGGCATAGGGGCGCGCCCTCCACCCTCGTGGGGCCCATGGGACTCCCCTCCGGTAACTCTTCGTTCCAATATTTTTTATATTTTCCAGAAAAAATCCCCGTTGATTTTCAGGATTCTAAAAACTTTTATTTCTGCACAAAAACAACACGACGGTAGTTCTGCTGAAAACAACGTCAGTCTGGGTTAGTTATAACCAAATCATACCAAAATCATGTAAGAATATCATAAACATGGCATGAATACGTAAAAAATTATAGATACGTTGGAGACGTATCAGCATCCCCAAGCTTAATTCCTGCTCATCCTCGAGTAGGTAAATGATTAAAACAGAATTTTTGATGTGGAATGCTACCTAACATATTTATCAATGTAATGTTATTTATTATGGCAAGAATACTCAAATCCATAATATTCAAAACAAAAGTTTAATATTGACATAAAAATAATAATACTTCAAACATACTGAAGGAAATATGCCCTAGAGGCAATAATAAAGTTATTATTTATTTCCTTATATCATGATAAATATTTATTATTCATGCTAGAATTGTATTAACCAGAAACGTAATACATGTGTGAATACATAGACAAACAGAGTGTCACTAGTATGCCTCTACTTGACTAGCTCGTTAATCAAAGATGGTTATGTTTCCTAGCCATTGACATGAGTTGTCATTTGATTAACGGGATCACATCATTAGGAGAATGATGTGATTGACTTGACCCATTCCGTTAGCTTAGCACTCCATCGTTTAGTTTGTTGCTATTGCTTTCTTCATGACTTATACATGTTCCTATGACTATGAGATTATGCAACTCCCATTTACCGGAGGAACACTTTCTGTGCTACCAAATGTCACAAGTAACTGGGTGATTATAAAGGTACTCTATAGGTGTTTTCGAAGGTACTTGTTGGGTTGGCGTATTTCGAGATTAGGATTTGTCACTCTGATTGTCGGAGAGGTATCTCTGGGCCCACTCAGTAATACACATCACTTAAGCCTTGCAAGCATTGCAACTAATGGGTTAGTTGTAGGACGATGTGTTACGAAACGAGTAAAGAGACTTGCCGATAACGAGATTGAACTAGGTATTGAGATACCAACGATCAAATCTCGGGCAAGTAACATACCGATGACAAACGGAACAATGTATGTTGTTATGCGGTCTGACTGATAAAGATCTTCATAGAATATGTGGGAGCCAATATGAGCATGCAGGTTCCGTTATTGGTTATTGACCGGAGATGTGTCTCGGTCATGTCTACATAGTTCTCAAACCCATAGGGTCCGCACGCTTAACGTTTCGATGGCAGTTATATTATAAGTTTATATGTTTTGATGCACCGAAGGTTGTTCGGAGTCCCGGATATGATCACGGACATGACGAGGAGTCTCAAAATGGTCAATACATGAAGATTGATATATTGGAAGCCTATATTTGGATATCGGAAGTGTTCCTGGTGAAATCGGGATTTTGCCAGAGTACTGGAGGGGTTACCGGAACCCCCCGGGGGCTAATGGGCCATAGTGGGCCTTAGTGGAGAAGAGGAGAGGCGGCCACGGCAAGGGCCTCACGCCCCTCCCCCTAGTCCTAATAGGACAAGTGTCGGTGTCAAAACCGGCGGATCTCAGGTAGGGGGTCCCGAACTGTGCGTATAGGCGGATGGTAATAGGAGACAAGGGACATGATGTTTTTACCCAGGTTCGGGCCCTCTTGATGGAGGTAAAACCCTACTCCTGCTTGATTAATATTGATGATATGGGTAGTACAAGAGTAGATCTACCACGAGATCAAGGAGGCTAAACCCTAGAAGCTAGCCTATGGTATGATTGTTGCTCCTACGGACTAAACCTCTCTGGTTTATATAGACACTAGAGAGGGCTAGGGTTACACATAGTCGGTTACAATGGTAGGAGATCTACATATCCGTATCGCCAAGCTTGCCTTCCATGCCAAGGAAAGTCCCTTCCGGACACGGGACGAAGTCTTCAATCTTGTATCTTCATAGTCCAGGAGTCCGGCCGAAGGTATAGTCCGGCTATCCGGACACCCCCTAATCCAGGACTCCTTCAGTAGCCCCCGAACCAGGCTTCAATGACGACGAGTCTGGCGCGCAGATTGTCTTCGGCATTGCAAGGCGGGTTCTCCTCCAAATTCCGTGTACCTGTTGAATAATGTCCGGTTTCTTGTAAATGTAGCGCTCCTTGGCTTCTATGCCCAATAATGGTCGTCTTCCACGTGTCAAATGAATACGAAAAGTCGGGGTGTTTTTACATTTACACCCCTAGCTGCGTGAATGAGCCGCCTATTTAAGGGGACGAGGATTTAGATCCAAACCACACCTTCTCCCCTTCGCGAGTATTCATCCAAGCGTATCTGACAAAGGTCCATTCTATCATGGCCGGCCGCCGCAGCTCCTCCTCTCACCCTTCCAGCCCTCAGCCTGGAGATTGGGAGAGATGCTCCATCCCGCACAGTGATCTAGTGACGCTCCATACCAAGGGATTCCCCCCCCCGGCCTATATGGTCCCCATTCGAGCCGGACTTGCCTCCTATAATGGCGGAGAGCAAGCGGAGAGCGCCCCCAATCCCTCCAAAGGAGAGCGGGTATGCCTTGTCCCTTACTTAATAAGAGGGCTCGGATTTCCAATTCACCCGTTTCTCCGGGGGCTCCTAGAGTTCTATGGCCTCCAGCTGCACAACCTCACGCCTGCCTCCATATTGGATATCGCGGGCTTCGTAGCCCTTTGTGAGTTGTTTTTGGGCTGCGAGGCTCATTTCACGCTGTGGAAAAGGCTATTCTGCCTTGTGCCCCATTCTCAGAAGTGGTCAATATATCAAGTGGGCGGAGCCGAAGTGTGGCGCATCGCCGGGACCGGATATCTATCCGGAACCCCAAAGAAGGCGTCCGAGGACTGGCCTTCGGAATGATTTTATATAGAGGACGTCCCGCTATCGGATCCTGTCCGGATCGGCCTCCCTGAGTTCGACAGTGCTCCCCTAAAGAAGCACCTAAGCTGGCGTCCATGGAGCCCTCAGATGGAAAGTGACAAGGACGTTCTTTACCTGATGGGCCGGATAAGATTGTTAGCTCATTCTGAGCTGACCATGATCGGGGTCATGGCCGCATGCATCATGCGAGGGGTGCAGCCGCTTCAGTATAGAGGCCACCCCATGTGGGACTTCAACGGGGAGGACGACGCCACCCGCCACGGCCGTAAGGGGCCGGATTCGGCTACCGCTCTAATAAAGATCTTGTCCGCTTTGTACAAGGGAGAAGAGGAGGAATTTCTCCGCGTCAACCCACATGGTGGATTTTCTATGTACAATCCCCCAAGTTGGGTAAGTGGACACATTTACTTGCCCATCCGTTTTATATTCCATCATTAAATATTCAGTCTAACGACTTCAATGCAGGAACCGCGCCAGGCTGTTAAAGAGATAAACAACCCTCCTCCACAACCCGAGGATCCGGGACGGTCCCTCAACCCGGCCTCTCAAGAGGATCCGGACTTATCTGTGGAGCTGGTTAATGGGGTGTTTCATCAATTGAGAAAGGACAACGCCTTGGTGGCCATTACGGCCGATTACCCAGGGCTACTCCCAGCCTCACAGGTAACTGAGACCGAAGTCCCAGCACTTTGAAAGGGATCTATCCTCGCGTGTTTTCGATTGCCGTATGACAACCGTGTTTTGCAGGGGAGGTCCTTGAGACGGGAGGCCGAGCCTGCGGCGACTAGCCAACGAGGGGCGGCAAGGCCCCGCGGGCTGAAAAGAAGTGTGGTCCGGACTGAGACGCCGGCGCAAAGGTATAGCGCGCCATCTTATTCCCAGGTGTTATTCTTCAAGGCATATTAACGCTCGTGCTCTTCTTCAGGACGAAGAGACCTCGCCGGACTATATCCGGAGAGGTTGCCAATCGCGCCTCCACCAGCCAGGCTCCAAAGCCTAGTCCGGAAGCGGAGGCGAACACAAGGCCCGCACCGGACGCTCCTCCGACAGAGGATGCGGACAGGCTATCTGCCACCAATTCCGAGGTGGAGAGTGCCATGAACCACAGGCGTCGCCGGACCGTTCTTCGCGACTCTTGTTTCTCCCAAGAGGCATTGGATGCCTTCAATTCGGGAGATGCGTACCTCCGTGCTGCTCAAAATGGTCTAGCCAGAGCCATGGAGCAATATGTAAAAGACATACGGGTAAGAAAATTTTGGTAATTATATATATACCAGTAGCCCCCGAGACTTGAAACAGTTAGAATAACTGATTTAAGGATCATTTGTTATGCAGGTTCTTACAGAAAAGAATACCCTACTGTCCCAGGAGCTGGAAGAGTGCAAAGCCCAACTGGAGGTCACACTAGCCACGGTAGGGGAGCCCAAGGAGACCCCCTCTGGTAATATACGCTTCGAAAGATAAGTATTTTGCGAGTGCGGCGTGGGTGCAAATCTGACAAATGAAATTCCAGATGGTGCCGGATTAAATCCGGAAGAGCAACAACTCCTACGCTAGTTGAAGGCTGGTGAGAGCGTGCTGACAAAGGTGAGGCGGGAGAATAATGATCTCCAAGATGCCAACACCAAGCTGGGCGTTGAACTGAAGGATGTTCGTGCCCAGCTGTTGGACTCCGTTAAGGAGAATCAGCGGCTTTGACGCGGCATATTTAGTAAGTGCTTAAACGAACTTTGAAAAAAGAGTTCGGCGAGGAAGTCGACTAACAGAGTAATGTCTGTAGGTATGCTAATAGGTCGTCCTGCAGAGGAAATGCCCGGTTCTACGGGTGACCTTCCCGAGCTCTCACAACTGCACGAGCGAGTTCGGCAGGTGATGCAAGGCGTCGCCCAGGCCTTGTGGCCATCCATCTCCATGGCCGAAGGCCTTGGAGAGCTTGTAGAGAAGCTGAAGGGAGCGCGGCGGCGCTTCCGATTGTGGAAGATGTCAGCATGCCGTCAAGGCGCCAGGGAGGCTTGGGCCATGGTGAAGACGCCATACACGAAGGCTGGCCCAAACCACATGGATGAGGTCGGACCCGTGGGGCCTGATGGGAAGGAGATCCCTGTGAGTTTAGTATACGGCCAAGTAGAATTGGCCGCAAAGTATTCCCAACAGGACTGTAAACTAGACAGCCTATTAGATGGTATAGAAGAGGAATACAATCAGTTAGATTGACTATGTAATTTTAATTGACATGTGTAATGCCTTCTAGCCGGATTGTAGATCGTTTGTCATGGCCGACCTTTTCGCTTCAACCTCGGGACCTGACGGTCCGGAGTGTGTCCGAATACCCTCGCGGTTATATAAGAACCGGGGTACGCATGGAGACCAGACGTAGGGGTCATTAGTGCTTGAACAGACAAGTGCCCAACTAGTTATGTTATATTACATGGTTAGTAAGAAACATCTTCCAGGGAGAATAGTTCCGTTAGGGGTTCCTTTCCCTGGGAGGCATGCCCTAAAGTGCATGTCCATTCTGCGAAAAGAGACACAGGAAAAACATCTGGGGGCGTATAGATAAATAAGTGAAAAAAGATCATCTTTAGTTCACTGACCGAATATTCCCTTAAGAACGCTAGCTTTCGGCTTCACCCAGTCTGAGGTACACATCCGGCTGACCCGGCAGTAACAATCGCAGAGGTGCTCCCTTTACCACCTAACCGAACAATCAGGAATGTAGGGGTAAGCACAGGAGCCAGGCAACCCAGCTTGGCCAAAACTTAAGTCATATCGATGCATATAATGGTGAATAAAAGGTACATGCAGAAGTGTGACACATGTGTTGGGCATGAAGCCCGTATAAATAAGCTTCTGTTTAAAGAAGCCCCCATGTTTAATGAGCGCGGATAGCGCGTCCCTTTATGAGCCTTTAAAGGCTATAAGAGAGAGAGAGAGAGGGGAGAAGGAGAGAAATGTAAGACAGAAAGTACAAAAAAATGGACAGAGGAAGGAGACGAACACAGAGTCGGGCGCTAGGCATAGAATCTTCAGAGACGGGCTACGTTCCATGGGTTTGGCTCGAGTCGGTTATCCGATGCATCTGCAGGCGGTACGCTCCACCAGTCAGGACTTGGTCAATTATGAAGGGACCTTCCCACTTGGGCTTGAGTTTGTCCTTTTTCTTGTCCGACAGGCGTAGAACTAATTCGCCAACGTTGTAACTTTTGGCCCGTACTTCTCTGCTTTGGTATCTTCGAGCCTGCTATTGATAGAATGCGGAATGGGCTTTTGCCACGTCACGCTCTTCCTCCAAGGCGTCCAAACTGTCCTGCCGATCGAGCTCGGCTTCTCTTTCTTCGTACATGCGCACTCGAGGTGAGTCATGAATTATGTCGCAGGGCAAAACTGCCTCTGCGCCGTACACCATGAAGAATGGTGTGTGTCCGGTGGTGCGATTCGGCGTGGTCCGCAGCCCCTAGAGTACGGAGTCGAGCTCCTCTACCCAGTGCGTATTAGATTCCTTAAGGGACCGCACTAATCTGGGTTTGATGCCGCTCATGATAAGACCATTTGCGCGTTCGACCTGGCCGTTAGTTTGTGGGTGATAGACGGAAGCATAATCGAGCTTGATGCCCATGTTTTTGCACCAGAGTTTTACCTTGTTGGCCGTGTGCCGTTATCAGTGATGATGTTGTGGGGGACGCCGTAACGGTGTACAACCCCGGATATAAAGTCTATCACCGGTCTGGATCCGGCCGTCTTAACAGGCTTGGCTTCTATCCATTTGGTGAACTTATCCACCATGACCAGTAAGTATTTTTTCTTGTGGGTTCCGCCTTTAAGGGGTCCAACCATGTCAAGCCCCCAGACCGCGAAGGGCCAAGTGATGGGGATAGTTTGGAGGGCGGTGGGTGGCATATGGCTTTGGTTTGCAAAAAGCTGGCAACCGACGCATCGTTGGACTAAGTCCTGGGCGTCTGCCCGGGCCGTCGGCCAATAAAAGCCTATACGGAAGGCCTTGCTTACAAGGGACCGAGCTGCAGCGTGATGACCGCCGAGTCCGGCATGAATTTCAGCCAGGAGGTTCCGCCCTTCCTCTTCGGAGATGCACCTTTGAAGGACTCCGGTAGTGCTTTTCTTATAAAGCTCTCCCTCATGGACTTTATAGGCTTTAGATCGCCGCACTATGCAGCGTGCCTCATTTTGGTCCTCGGGGAGTTCCTGCCTAGTAAGGTAGGCGAGGAATGGTTCTGTCCACGGGGCGATGACAGCCATTATTATGTGGGCTGAAGGTGTTATTTCATTGGCAGAGCCTCCAATTATGTTAGAGTTTTCGGTGTCGGGCAGTGCGGTTGGGTCCGGGCTGTTATTGCCGGGTTCCCCTTCCCATACTATGGATGGCTTGAACAGCCTTTCCAAGAAGATGTTGTGGGGACTACATCGCATTTTGCACCGATGCGTGCCAGGACATCTACCGCCTGATTAATTTCCCGGGCTATATGGCAAAATTCGAGCCCTTCGAACCGAGCTGACATTTTTAGGACGGCGTTGCGATAAGCTGCCATTTTTGAATCCTTGGCATCAAAGTCTCCATTTATTTGGGATATTGCGAGGTTCGAGTCCCCACGCACCTCTAGGCGCTGAATGCCCATGGATACTTCCATCCGGAGACCATGTAAAAGGGCCTCATATTCGGCTGCATTGTTGGAGTCTGTGTACATTATCTGGAGTACGTATTGAACTGTGTCTCCTGTGGGGGACGTCAAAACGACGCCAGCCCCTAGACCGGCCAACATTTTGGAGCCGTCGAAGTGCATGGCCCAGTTTGAATATGTGCCATACTCTTTAGGGAGTTCGGCCTCCGTCCATTCTGCGACGAAGTCGGCCTAAACTTGCAACTTGATAGCTCGTCGTGGCTTGTAAGCTATGATGAACGGGAGGACCTCAATGGCCCATTTTGCAATCCAGCACGTCGCGTCGTGGTTGTTTATAATATCGTTAAGTGGCACTTCCGAGGCTACTGTTATTGAACACTCTTGAAAGTAGTGTCGCAGCTTCCGGGATGCCATAAATACCACGTACACAATCTTTTGATAATGCGGGTACCGTGACTTGCATAGAGTAAGGACAGTGGACACATAGTAGACCGACTTTTGAAGGGGGAATTTGTGTCCGTCCGTTTCTCGTTCGACGATGAGCACTGCGCTTACGACCTAATGGGTTGCTGCAATGTATAATAGCATTGGTTCGCCAATGTTTGGCGCGGCCAGGACTTGGTTTCTTGCCAAGATGGCTTTTATTTCATCGAGTCCGGCCGTGGTGCATCCGTCCACTCGAAGTGTTCGGTGCACCGAAGGAGGTGGTAAAGGGGTAGGGCCTTTTCTCCCAAGCGGGAGATAAAGCGGCTTAGAGCCGCCACACATCTAGTTAATTTTTGTATTTGTTTGAGGTCCTTCGGGATATCCAATTGTGACAGAGCTCGAATCTTGGCTGGATTTGCTTCAATTCCTCTACCGGATACAATGAAGCCCAAGAGCTTTCCGGCTAGAACGCCGAAAACGCATTTTTCCGAGTTGAGCTTGATGTCGTATGTTCGGAGGTTATTGTAACACCCCGGATATGACTTTCCCAATATGTACTCCAACTCTTGCCGTTTCCAGCCGTAAGCTATTTCATTTTCTCGGGTTCGGGTTTTTGTCTCCGTGTGTTGTTATCGTTGTCATGCATCTCTTATCATGTCATCATGTGCATTGCTTTTGCATACGTGTTTATCTCATGCATTCGAGCATTTTCCCCGTTGTCCGTTTTGCATTCCAGCGCTTCGTTCTCCTCCGGTGGTCATTTTTTACCTTTCTTTCGTGTGTGGGGATTAAACATTTCCGGATTGGACCGAGACTTGCCAAGCGGCCTTGGTTTACTACCGGTAGACCGCCTGTCAAGTTTCGTACCATTTAGACTTCGTTTGATACTCTAACGGTTAACCGAGGGACCGAAAACGCCTCGTGTGTGTTGCTGCCCAACACCCCTCCAATTTGGCCCAAAACCCACCTAAACCCTCTCCACCATCTAGAGCGTTTGATCACGATCGCGTGGCCAAAAACCGCATCTCATTTGGACTCTCCTAGCTCCCTCTACCTCTATATATAGACCCCCTCCTCGAAATTCCCGGATCTCCTCTCTCCCTAACCCTAAAAATCAGCTCCACCGCCATCGGACACGTCCGGCCGCAACCGGATGCGTCCGCCTGCTCCGCCGGACCTATTAGCAAGCGCCACATGGGCGACGAGCCCCACTTCATCGCTGAAGCCCGCCGGGCCCGTGGTCGGCCCGCTCGCGCCGCGCCTGGGCCAGAGGCGCCC
>NC_057809.1:246834204-246843693 GCF_018294505.1 Triticum aestivum
CCGCCCCATCCCGCCGGCCGCCGCCCCTCGCCGCGGAGCACCGCCACCGCCACCATCTTCGGCCTCTCCTCCTCCCCGCGGCCCCGAGAACCTCTCCGCCAAGCTTCCCCAACTCCGGCTGGCAAACTCCGGCGAACTCACTCCGGCCATCCTCGGGAAACGCGCCAGATCCATATCTGGATCTCGTCTGGGTTGACTTTTACCCCCGAAACCCTAGTTCATTTGCTCATGTTCATCGCGTCGTAACTTTGCATCCGTAGCTCCGTTTTGGGCATATAGCATATCAAAATGTTTGTCTCAGAGAGTACATCATTTCATTCCATTGCATCATTTTCATTTGAGTTCATCTTGATGCTCGAAATGCTGTTAGAAGAGTGCTACTTGAGATAATTGTCAGATCTGCTGCTCCATTTAGTTATTTGTCATTTTTGCAATGATTATTGTGTGCATGATATGCCCATGAGCTCTACATATGTTTTGTTCAGGGTTTTGCCATCTTTCCAGAGGTGTAACCCATGTATTTTTGTGATGTGTGTGGTGACTAGCACAGGCTTGCAAAGTGAGGCACTTGGTAATGCTGATTTCAGGGACATAGCATTTCCACTAAGTCCTTGAGCTGTTTATCTCATATGGCCATATGTTCATGTTGTTTTCTAGTGATCCGTGCCTCTTTTGAGGATGATCAGTAAGTATGTTTTGTTAAACTTGTAGTGCTCTATCCATCCATGTCTTTGTTTGCAATGATGGAGCACCCTAGCTTGAGTCAATCGAGCTCTACTTTTGCTACTTCATGAATCTGGGCAGATTGTCTACTTGTTAGCGATTTTGCCGAGGATGTTGTAGTTGATCCGTGCATGCTATGTTATTGTTATTGCCATGTCTAGCTTGCATTTTGTGTATTCTTGATGGATGTATGCTTAGTTTGTCATGACTTGCTCTGTGGTGAGTGCATCGAGCTCATAAACATGCCTACTTGATATCTGTTTTTAGCATGCTCCAGTTTCCACCAAGTCTGAGAACTGATTATGTTTCTGCCATGTTCACATGCTTGCAAATGTATTTTCTGATCCCTTTTGGCTCAAGGTCACTAAGGGACTTTTGTTAAGCTCTTTGAGTAGCTCCATGCCATGCTTTACTTTGCCATGTTCAGGTCCTGTAGCATACAGTTTTGTTTCTCCGAAGTGTGCTACCTGATCTAAAATTCCAGACAAGTGTTAATTTCACCAAGTCTGAGATCTGTTTACCATATGCATTTTTTCCATGCTTGTTTGAACCTGTTAATGGATGAATTGGCCATAGCTCAGTGCTAGAATTTTGTTAAGCATCATGAATTCATCCCTGCCATGTAGTTTTTTTTGCCATGTTTGGGTGTTGTAGCTTGTTCATCTCATTGCATTTAGATGGCTACTTGCTGTAAATCGCAGAACGTGATCATATTTGAATTGCTTGCCATTTTCAAACCGTAACTCCGATTCCGGCATTCTTTATATCGTTTTCAAGAGATTTCATCTCATCTTTCCAGTGGCACAATTGGATTTCCATGTTGAGGCCTGGTTCATGCATTCCTTGTCAAATCTTGCATATGCATCCCGAATCGCATCCCGCATAGCATACCATCCTTCCATCATGTTGTTTGAGTTTTGCACGTGGTTAATTGTGTTCCGTTTGCTTGTTTGTCTTGTTTGGGTAGAGCCAGGAGACGAGTTCGCTAACGAGGAGCCCGTTGAGTTTGCTTTCGAGGATCCAGTCAACTCTGACAACTTTGCAGGCAAGATGATCATACCCTCGAAATCACTACTATCTTTGCTTTGCTAGATGCTCGCTCTTTTGCTATGCCAATGCTACAATGCCTACCACTTGCTTTCAAGCCTCCCAAATTGCCATGTAAAACCTCTAACCCACCATGTCCTAGCAAACCGTTGATTGGCTATGTTACCGCTTTGCTCAGCCCCTCTTATAGCATTGCTAGTTGCAGGTGAAGATTGGAGACCGTTCCTTGTTGGAACATTATTTACTTGTTGGGATATCATTATATTGCCATGTTATCTTAATGCATCTATATACTTGGTAAAGGGTGGAAGGCTCGGCCTCTTGCATAGTGTTTTGTTCCACTCTTTCCGCCCTAGTTTCCGTCATATCGGTGTTATGTTCCCGGATTTTGCGTTCCTTAAGCGGTTGGGTTATAATGGGAACCCCTTGATAGTTCGCCTTGATTAAAGCTTTTCCAGCAATGCCCAACCTTGGTTTTACCATTTGCCACCTAGCCTCTTTTTCCCTTGGGTTTCCGGAGCCCGAGGGTCATCTTATTTAAACCCCCCCGGGCCAGTGCTCCTCTGAGTGTTGGTCCGACCGAGTAGATTGCGGGGCCACCTCGGGGCAACTTCAGGTTGGTTTTACTCGTAGGATGTCTCATCTGAGTGTGCCCTGAGAACGAGATATGTGCAGCTCCTATCGGGATTTGTCGGCACATTCGGGCGGTGTTGCTGGTCTTGTTTTAACCTGTCGAAGTGTCTTGAAGAACCGAGGTACCGAGTCTGATCGGAACGTCTCGGGAGGAGGTCTATTCCTTCGTTGACCGTGAGAGCTTGTCATGGGCTAAGATGGGACTCCCCTGCAGGGATTTGAACTTTCGAAAGCCGTGCCCGCGGTTATGGGCAGATGGGAATTTGTTAATGTCTGGTTGTAGATAACTTGAACCTTAACTTAATTAAAACGAATCAACAGTGTGAGTTACCGTGATGGTCTCTTCTCGGCGGAGTCCGGGAAGTGAACACGGTGTTGGAGTAATGCTTGCGCAGGTTGTCCTCTAGTTTCTCGATCGCGCCTTGCCTCCTCTTCTCGCTCTCTTTTGCGAACAGGATAGCCACCATATATGCTAGTCGCTTGCTGTAGCTCCACATTTTTTACCTTGCCTTACCTATAAGCTTAAATAGTCTTGATCGCGAGGGTGCGAGATTGCTGAGTCCCTGTGGCTCACAGATTACTATTACACCAGATGCAGGGCCTCATGATTCCGCTCCAGGTGGCGCGCTTGAGCTCAAGTGGGAGTTCGACGAGGACTCTCAACGATACTATGTTTCTTTCCCTGATGATCAGTAGTGGTGCCCAGTTGGGGGTGATCGGGACCGTGTCGCATGTTGGGTTATCTTTTATTTTGGCGCCGTAGTCGGGCCATGAGTGTTTGGATGATCTAATGTTATTTATGTACTTGATTGACGTGGCGAGTATAAGCCAACTATGTTATCTCCCCTTTTATCATATATATATTACATGGGATGTTGTGATGATTGCCTAACTTGCGACATATGCCTTCAATGCGATTATGTCTCTAAGTCATGCCTCGACACGTGGGATCTATAGTCGCATCGAGGGTGTTATAAGTTGGTATCAGAGCCTTCCCCGACCTTAGGAGCCCCATTGCTTGATCGTTATTAGCGGCCGAGTTTTGTCTAGAAAAATGTTTTGAGTCATTTAGGAATTATATATCGGAGAGTTTAGGAATTCTTTTTACTCCCCAGTCTTCTCATCGCTCTGGTAAGGCATCCTGACGTAGAGTTTTGACTCTTCTCTTCTCAAATTTCACTAAAGAAATTTAGGATCATGCGGGTATCTTGGAATCGTTCCGATGGTTTTATGACGAGAACATTATCTTGGTGCCTCCTATCAGGGGTTTTGTGGAAGTGTCCCGGGGAGTTGAGCTCTGAGGTGTTGTCGTCATAATTTTATCGTTGCAGTTCTGGAATACTTGAGTCTAGTACGCCGACATCGAAAATCTCTTTTATGCAGTTCGTTGGTGAGATAACCTCGACGCCACCCAGTACTGGGGCGGGAGTTCGGGAGTATCGCCATAACTTGTATAACGGATGCTTTTCGAAGGTTGAGGTAGATGGTTTCCGAAGTTTTTCTCGGTTATGTGTTGAAGGATGGATACAACTGGATGTAGGATTTGCTAGATTTGGGTGAGATAGTATGCTTCCCCTGTATCCCCAACACCTGATTGCATAACTAGAAAGGTTCAGGAGTTTCATAGGTGGGAATTCTTGTAGCTCTAGTTCTTCTTCCATGGATATTTGGTTTGAGATTGGGATTTCTTACCGAGTATTCGTTCTTGATTCGTACCTTGTTGATTTATTTCTCTACTTAAATTCTAAGTGGCTTCTCAATTTATGGATATGTGACCATTTCAAGAGGAATGCATTCGTTCATTTTGTTCAGATGTGAAGACTTTATGTTGCAATTTTCATTCTGTTGGATTCAGCTTCATTTTATCTGTCTATGTGCTAACGGTGGTCAACCTCTTCAGGATGGCTCCTGCTAAGAGCACCAGTCAGAATCAGAATCAAGATCCTCCACCACCTCCACCTCCTCCGGAGGCATGGCAAGCTGTGATGGCCGCAACCAATGCAAACACACAGTTGATCTTGCAAATTCTCGAAGAGCGCAATCAAGGCAACCAAGGGAACCAAGACAACAATCAGAATCACTTTGCTACACTCAACCAGTTCCTTGCTAACGGGCCAAAGACTTTCAGCAATTGTGTTGAGGCAACTGATGCTGACGATTGGCTCGTGGATCTGTGCAAGCATTTCGAGTGCAGTAACGTCAGGCCTGAGGACTTCGTCAAGTTCGCTTCCTTCCAACTCAAAGATCAAGCTGCAGAATGGTTCCAGCAATACATGGACTCCAGAGGTGGACGTGTGATTACTTGGGATGAATTCCGTCAAGACTTCAAAGCTCATCATATTCCTCAGAGTGTGGTTGAAAGCAAGCGTGAGGAATTCCGCAACCTGAAGCAAGGCTCTTTCTTTGTCTATGACTACAACAAGTTGTTTCAGAAGCTCGCCCGCTTTGCCAAGCAGGACGTCCCTGATGAGAAGAGCATGATATACCAGTTCAGGGGTGGTCTCAGAGAAGAAATCCAGCTCGCTCTTGTTCTCTTTGAGCCCTTGAGGTACGATGAGTTCTACAACATGGCATTGAAGCATGAGGCCGCTCAACTCAGGTGTGATGCTTCCAAGAAGCGAGTCAGAGATGCTACTCCTCCTTCCTCTACTCAAGTGGCCAAGCAGCAGAAGTATTGGCTTCCTCCTCCTCCATTCCGTCAGCCGTATCAGCAGAAGAGCAAAGGTGGCAGTGGATCTTCCCACCCACCCAACCCTGGCTTTCAGAACAAGACTTCGTCTCAAGCTCCAAGATCGAGTGCTCCGTATCACCGTCCGCTTTCAGAGGTCACGTGCAACAAGTGCCAACAGAAGGGTCACTATGCCAACAAGTGTCTCAACCAGAGGCGTCTTCCTCCTTCTCCTCCTGTGAGATCGGCAAGTACAGCTGTGGTCAAGCATAACCCCAAGCACGCCAAGGTCAATTTGATGAATGCAGCTCAGGCAGAGGACTCGTCAGATGTCATCATGGGTAACCTTCCTGTTAACGATGTTCCTGCAAAAGTACTTTTTGATACTGATGCATTGCATTCTTTCTTGTCATGCCCTTTTGCATCGAAGCACAATGTTGATACTGAGATCATGCCCAAAGTCATGCAAGTTGTTTCTCCCGGCAAGCTTTTGACTTCTAGTTTGGTTGCTCCCGATATCTCTATCACGTTGGGCGACTACAAGTTTCTTTCTTCTCCGGTGGTTCTGGGTAACTCGGGTATAGATCTTATTCTCTGGATGGATTGGCTTTCTAAGCAGAAGGCGCATCTTGATTGTGCAGCCAGGCAGATTCAATTGACTCATTCGTCTGAGGATGTAATTGTCTTTGCCGCTCGGGATAATACTATCCATCTGTTTTCTCTCAATGAGAAGGGTGAACTGGATGCTATCTCACAAATTCTAGTCGTTTGTGAATAACAAGACGTCTTTCCAGAAGAGCTTCCAGGAATGCCTCCGCACCGGCCAGTTGAATTCGTTATTGATCTTGAGCCTGGCACGGAACCTGTGTGCAAGCGTCCTTACAAGCTCGGACCTGAAGAGTTGAAGGAGCTGAAGAAGCAACTCGATATTCAAGAAACAATGGGTCTCATCCAGCCTAGTTCTTCTCCGTGGGGTTGTGGTGTTCTTTTTGCGAAGAAGAAGGATGGAACGGACCGACTTTGTGTTGACTACCGTCCATTGAACAAGAAGACCATCAAGAACAAATACACACTTCCCAACATCAATGAGCTGTTCGAACAACTCAAGGGTGCCCAAGTATTCTCCAAGCTTGATCTCTGTATGGGTTATCATCAGATTCGAATCCGTGAGCAAGATATTCCCAAGACGGCCTTGAGGACAAGCTATGGTTCATATGAATACACTGTCATGTCTTTTGGCCTCGTCAACGCTCCTCCGACTTTCTCTCGCATGATGAACTTCATCTTCAATGCCTACACCAATGACTTTGTTTTGGTCTATCTCGACGACATTCTGGTTTTCTCGAAGAACAAGGAAGATCATGCCAAGCACTTGCGTTTGGTACTCGACAAGCTGAGGGAACACAAGTTCTATGCCAAGTTCTCCAAGTGCGAATTTTGGCTCGATGAGGTTCTTTATCTTGGTCATATCATCTCTGCCAAGGGCATTGCAGTGAATCCTGAGAAGGTGTCTGCAATTGTGAATTGGAAACCTCCTCAGAACATGAAGCAACTTCGTAGCTTCCTCGGTCACGCAAGCTATTGCAGAAAATTCGTTGAAAACTTTTCTAAGATCGCGAAGCCTCTCTCAAATCTTCTTCAGAAGCACATCAAGTACATTTGGTCTCCGGAGTGTGACATTGCTTTCAACACTTTGAAAGAGAAATTGATCACTGCTCCAGTTCTAACTCCGCCTGATGAATCCAAGCCATACGAGGTCTTTTGCAATGCCTCTCTCCAATGTCTTGGTGCAGTTTTGATGCAAGAGAAGAAAGTTGTTGCTTATACCTCTCGCCAGTTGAAGCCCAATGAGAAGAACTACCCCACTCATCATCTCGAGTTGGCGGCAGTTGTGCATGCTCTTTTGACTTGGAGACATCTCTTATTGGGAAGAAAAGTGGACATCTTCACTGACCACAAGAGTCTCAAGTACATCTTCACTCAGCCTAATCTCAACCTCAGGCAAACTTGATGGGTCGAAATGATTCAAGAGTATAATCCGAGTATCGAGTATACTCCAGGCAAGGCCAATGTGATTGCTGACACATTGAGGAGAAAGGCTTACTGCAACAGTCTGATTCTCAAGCCTTATCAACCCGAGCTTTGTGAAGCTTTCCGCAAACTTAATCTGCAAGTTGTTCCTCAAGGTTTCCTCGCCAACCTTCAAGTCTCTCCTACCTTGGAAGACCAGATTTGCCAAGCCCAGCTTCTTGATGCTATGGTGAAAAAGGTGAAGATTGGGATTGCCAAGAGTCAACCCAAGTACAAGTGCTACCGCCTTGATGACAAGGATACTCTCTTCTTCGAGGATCGTATTGCTGTGCCCAAAGGTAAACTTCGTAAAGTGATCATGAACGAGGCTCACAATTCTCTCCTCTCCATCCACCCTGGGAGCACGAAGATGTATCAGGACCTCAAGCAGGCTTATTGGTGGACTCGAATGAAGCGAGAGATTGCTCAATTCGTGAATGAATGTGATGTCTGTAGAAGAGTGAAGGCAGAACACCAAAGACCAGCTGGTCTCCTCCAACCTCTTGCCATTCCAGAATGGAAGTTTGACAACATTGAAATGGACTTCGTGACTGGGTTTCCAAAGTCCAAGCGTGGCAATGATGCTATATTCGTTATCATCGACAAACTCACCAAAGTGGCTCACTTTCTGCCTATCAAAGAGTCAATCACTGCAGCTCAATTGGTGGAACTCTATACCTCTCGAATTGTCTCTCTGCACGGTATTCCACAGGTGATCTCTTCAGACCGTGGCAGCATCTTTACCTCCAAGTTTTGGGATTCTTTTCAGAAGGCCATGGGCACCAACATCCGCTTCAGCATAGCTTTCCATCCTCAAACTGGCGGTCAAGTCGAGCGTGTCAATCAGATTCTTGAAGATATGCTCAGGGCTTGTGTGATCTACTTCGGCATGAAGTGGGAGGATTGTCTTCCTTATGCTGAATTCTCCTACAACAACAGTTTTCAAGCAAGTTCGGGCAAGGCCCCATTTGAAATTCTGTATGGCAGGAAGTGCCGTACCCCTCTCAACTGGTCTGAAACCGGTGAACGTCAGCTTCTCGGAAATGACTTAATCACAGAGGCAGAGGAAATGTGCAAAGTCATTCGAGATAACCTCAAAGTAGCCCAATCCCGCTAGAAGAGCTACTATGATAGTAAGCACCGTGATTTGGCTTTCGAGATCAGAGATCATGTTTACCTTCACGTCTCTCTCCAATGAAAGGTACTCGTCGCTTCGGTATCAAAGGGAAGCTTGCCCCTAGATACGTGGGACCTTTCAAGATTGTCAGCAAGAGAGGCGATCTCACCTATCAACTCGAGCTTCCTTCAAACTTTGCAAATGTTCATGATGTGTTCCATGTCTCTCAGCTCCGAAAGTGCTTCAAGACTCCTGACCACACCATCAACTTCGAGGAAATTGAGCTCCAAGAAGATCTCTCCTATCGTGAGCACCCAGTTGCTATTCTTGAAGAGACTGAACGTAAGACTCGCAACAAGTCAATCAAATTCCTCAAAGTCAAGTGGTCACACCATTCCAACCGCGAAGCTACTTGGGAACGTGAGGATCACCTCCGTTCTGAGTACCCGGCATTCTTTCAGTCCTAGATCTCAGGACGAGATCCTTTCGTAGTGGTGGAGTGTTGTAACACCCCGGATATGACTTTCCCAATATGTACTCCAACTCTTGCCATTTCCGACCGTAAGTTATTTTATTTTCTCGGGTTCGGGTTTTTGTCTCCGTCTGTTGTTATCGTTGTCATGCATCTCTTATCATGTCATCATGTGCATTGCTTTTCCATATGTGTTTATCTCAGGCATTCAAGCATTTTCCCCGTTGTCCGTTTTGCATTCTGGCGCTTCGTTCTCCTCCGGTGGTCATTTTTTACCTTTCTTTCGTGCGTGGGGATTAAACATTTCCGGATTGGACCGTGACTTGCCAAGCGGCCTTGGTTTACTACAGGTAGACCGCCTGTAAAGTTTCGTACCATTTGGACTTCGTTTGATACTCCAACGGTTAACCGAGGGACCGAAAAGGCCTCGTGTGTGTTGCAGCCCAACACCCCTCCAATTTGGCCCAAAACCCACCTAAACCCTCTCCATCATCTAGAGCATTTGATCAAGATCGCGTGGCCGAAAAACGCACCTTATTTGGACTCCTAGCTCCCTCTACCTCTATATATAGACCCCCTCCTCGAAATTCCCGGATCTCCTCTCTCCCTAACCCTAAAAATCAGCTCCGCCGCCATCGGACACGTACGGCCACAACCGGACGCGTCCGCCCGCTCCGCCGGACCTATCAGCAAGCGCCACGTGGGCGCCGAGCCCCACTTCGCCGCCAAAGCCCGTCGGGCCCGTGGCCGGCCCGCTCG
>NC_057809.1:246844280-246900631 GCF_018294505.1 Triticum aestivum
CCGGCGTCCTCCTCGCCGCCCCATCCCGCCGGCCGCCGTCCCTCGCCGCGGAGCGCCGCCACCACCACCATCTCCGGCCTCTCCTCCTCCCCGCGGCCCCAAGAACCTCTCCGGCGAGCTTCCCCAACTCCGGCCGGCAAACTCCGGCGAACTCACTCTGGCCATCCTCGGGAAACGCGCAGATCCAGATCTGGATCTCGTCTGGGTTGACTTTTACCCCCGAAACTCTAGTTCATTTGCTCCTGTTCATCGCATCGTAACTTTTCATCCGTAGCTCTGTTTTGGGCATATAGCATATCAAAATGTTCATCTCAGAGAGTACATCATTTCATTCCACTTCATAATTTTAATTTGAGTTCATCTTGATGCCCGAAATGCTGTTAGAAGAGTGCTACTTGAGATAGTTGTCAGATCTGCTGCTCCATTTAGTTATTTGTCATTTTTGCCATGATTATTGTGTGCATGATATGCCCATGAGCTCTACATATGTTTTGTTCAGGGTTTTGCCATCTTTCCAGAGGTGCAACCCATGTATTTTTGTGATGTGTGTGGTGACTAGCACAAGCTTGCAAAGTGAGGCACTTGGTAATGCTGATTTCAGGGAGTTAGCATTTCCACTAAGTCCTTGAGCTGTTTATCTCATATGGCCATATGTTCATGTTGTTTCCTAGTGATCCGTGCCTCTTTTGCGGATGATCAGTAAGGATGTTTTGTTAATCTTGTAGTGCTCTATCCATCCATGTCTTTGTTTGGAATTATGGAGCACCCTAGCTTGAGTCAATCGAGTTCTACTTTTGCTACTTCGTGAATCTGGGCAGATTGTCTACTCATTAGCGATTTTGCCGAGGATGTTGTAGTTGATCCGTGCATGCTATGTTATTGTTCTTGCCATGTCTAGCTTGCATTTTGTGTATTCTTGATGGATGTATGCTTAGTTTGTCATGACTTGCTCTGTGGTGAGTGCATCGAGATCGTAAACATGCCTACTTGATATCTGTTTTCAGCATGCTCCAGTTTCCACCAAGTCTGAGAACTGATTATGTTTTTGCCATGTTCACATGCTTGCAAATGTATTTTCTGATCCCTTTTGGCTCAAGGTCACTAAGGGAATTTTGTTAAGCTCTTTGAGTAACTCCATGCCATGCTTTACTTTGCCATGTTCAGGTCCTGTAGCATACAGTTTTGTTGCTCCGAAGTGTGCTACCTGATCTGAAATTCCAGACAAGTGTTAATTTCACTAAGTCTGAGATCTGTTTACCATATGCATTTTTGCCATGCTTGTTTGAACCTGTTAATTGATGAATTGGCCATAGCTCGGTGCTAGACTTTTGTTAAGCATCATGAATGCATCCCTGCCATGTATTTTTTTCCATGTTTGGGTGCTGTAGCTTGTTCATCTCATTTCATTTAGATGGCTACTTGTTGTAAATCGCAGAACGTGATCATATTTGAATTGCTTGCCATTTCCAAACCATAACTCCAATTCCAGCGTTCTTTATATCGTTTTCAAGCGATTTCATCTCATCTTTCCAGTGGCACACTTGGATTTCCAAGTTGAGGCCAGATTAATGCATTCCTTGTCAAATCTTGCATATGCATCCCGCATAGCATAACATCCTTGCATCATGTTGTTTGAGTTTTGCACGTGGTTGATTGTGTTCCATTTGCTTGTTTGTCTTGTTTGGGTAGAGCCGGGAGACGAGATCGCTAACGAGGAGCCCGTTGAGTTTGCTTTCGAGGATCGATTCAACTCTGACAACTTTGCAGGCAAGATGATCATACCCTCGAAATCACTACTATCTTTTCTTTGCTAGATGCTCCCTCTTTTGCTATGCCAATGCTACGATGCCTACCACTTGCTTTCAAGCCTCCCAAATTGCCATGTCAAACCTCTAACCCACCATGTCCTAGCAAACCGTTGATTGGCTATGTTACCGCTTTGCTCAACCCCTTTTATAGCGTTGCTAGTTGCAGGTGAAGATTGGAGACCGTTCCTTGTTGGAACATTATTTACTTGTTGGGATATCATTATATTGCCATGTTATCTTAATGCATCTATATACTTGGTAAAGGGTGGAAGGCTCGGCCTCTCGCCTAGTGTTTTGTTCCACTCTTGCCGCCCTAGTTTCCGTCATATCAGTGTTATGTTCCCGGATTTTGTGCTCCTTACGCGGTTGGGTTATAATGTGAACCCCTTGATAGTTTGCCTTGATTAAAGCTTTTCCAGCAATGCCCAACCTTTGTTTTACCATTTGCCACCTAGCCTCTTTTTCCCTTGGGTTTCCGGAGCCCGAGGGTCATCTTATTTAAACCCCCCCCCCCCCGGGCCAGTGCTCCTCTGAGTGTTGGTCCGGCCGAGTAGACTGCGGGGCCACCTCGGGGCAACTTGAGGGTTGGTTTTACTCGTAGGATGTCTCATCTGATTGTGCCCTCAGAACGAGATATGTGCAGCTCCTATCGGGATTTGTCGGCACATTCGGGCGGTGTTGCTGGTCTTGTTTTAACCTGTTGAAGTGTCTTCAAGAACTGAGGTACCGAGTCTGATCGGAACGTCTCGGGAGGAGGTCTATTCCTTCATTGACCGTGAGAGCTTGTCATGGGCTAAGTTGGTTCTTCCCTGTAGGGATTTGAACTTTCGAAAGCCGTGCCCGCATTATGGGTAGATGGGAATTTGTTAATGTCCGGTTGTAGATAACTTGAACCTTAACTTAATTAAAACGAATCAACAGTGTGAGTTACCGTGATGGTCTCTTCTCGGCGGAGTCCGGGAAGTGAACACGGTGTTGGAGTAATGCTTGTGCAGGTTGTCCTCTAGTTTCTCGATCGCGCCTTGCCTCCTCTTCTCGCTCTCTTTTGCGAACAGGATAGCCACCATATATGCTAGTCGCTTGTTGCGGCTCCACATTTTTTACCTTGCCTTACCTATAAGCTTAAATAGTCTTGATCGTGAGGGTGCGAGATTGCTGAGTCCCTGTGGCTCACAGATTACTATTACACCAGATGCAGGGCCTGATGATTCCGCTCCAGGTGACGCGCTTGAGCTCAAGTGGGAGTTCGGCGAGGACTCTCAATGATACTATGTTTCTTTCCCTGATGATCAGTAGTGGTGCCCAGTTGGGGGTGATCGGGACCGTGTCGCATGTTGGGTTATCTTTTATTTTGGCGTCGTAGTCGGGCCATGAGTGTTTGGATGATGTATTGTTTTTTATGTACTTGATTGACGTGGCGAGTGTAAGCCAACTATGTTATCTCCCCTTTTATCATATATATATTATATGGGATGTTGTGATGATTGCCTAACTTGCGACATATGCCTTCAATGCGATTATGTCTCTAAGTCGTGCCTCGACACGTGGGAGCTATAGTCGCATCGAGGGTGTTACAGTTATCGAATGTTAGCCTCAAGTCGACTACTAGAGATTCGACATGTCTTGTTTTAACGACCACATCATCTACGTATGCCTCCACTGTTTTGCCGATTTGGTTTGCCAGACATGTCCGAATCATGCGTTGATATGTTGTGCCGGCGATTTTGAGCCCGAAGGGCATTGTGTTGAAGCAGAATGGGCCGTATGGTGTGATGAATGCCGTTGCGACTTGGTCCGACTCTGACATCTTTATTTGATGGTAGCCGGAGTATGCATCGAAGAAACACAATGAATCGTGTCCTGCGGTAGCATCGATAATTTGATCGATGTGGGGGAGGGGGAAGGGATCCTTTGGGCAAGCCTTGTTAAGGTCTTTAAAATCAATGCACAGGTGCCAGGATTTGTCCTTCTTTGGTACCATCACCAGGTTTGCTAGCCAGTCCGGCTGTTTTATATCTTTGATGAATCCGGCCTCCAATAGCTTGGCTAGTTCCTATCCCATGGCCTGTCTCTTAGGTTCGGAAAAACACCGAAGAGCCTGTTTGACTGGCTTGAATCCTTTTAGGATATTTAAGCTGTGTTCGGCCAGCCTGCGTGGGATTCCTAGCATGTCTGAAGGGTGCCAGGCGAAAATGCCCAGTTCTCTCGTAGGAACTCTCGCAGTGCTGCGTCTACATCAAGGTTTAACTGTGCCCCGATGGAAGCTGTTTTATTGGGGTCCATTGGATGGACCTAGAATTTGATTATTTCGTCCGCCGGTTTAAAGGAGGTGGACTTGGATCTTTTGTCGAGTATCACATCATCCCTATTCACCGTGGAGCGCAGCACAGTCAGTTCCTCAGCCGCTAGGGCTTCGGATAGCGCCTCGAGGGCCAGTGCAGCTGTCTTGTTTTCGGCATGGAGTGCTATGTCTGGATCACTAGCGAGAGTGATGATTCCGTTAGGCCCGGGCATCTTGAGCTTCATGTACCCGTAATGGGGTATTGCTTGGAAGATTGTAAACGCTTCCCGCCCTAGCAGAGCGTGGTATCCGCTACTGAACGGGGCCACTTGGAACGTGACCTCTTCAGACCTGTAATTATCTGGCGTGCCGAACACCACATCTAGTGTGATTTTTCCTGTACAGTGCGCTTCCCGACTGGGGATTATTCCTCTAAAGGTTGTGCTGCTTCGCTCAATGCGGTTCCAGTCTATTTCCATGTTTTGAAGGGTTTCCTCATAAATGAGGTTCAATCCACTGTCACCATCCATGAGTACCTTGGTAAGACGAAAGCCGTCCACTATTGGACTGAGGACCAATGCGGCTGGTGCTCGGGCTGTTCGGAATTTAGGTTCATCACTGGTGTTAAAAGTAATAGCCGTGTCACTCCATGGGTTTATTGTTGCTACTTGGTAGACTTCAGCAAGGCTGCGAAGTGTTATTTTTCGCATATTATTTGATGCGGAAGTCTCGAAGACTGTTAATACCGTACTAGTGTCTCTGGGGTGGCTTTCTGTGGCTTCTGGAATTAGAAGATCTTCGCCAATTTTTTCCACCTTCCGGAGTATCCAACATGCTCTAAGGCTATGAGTTGGTGTGGCGCCCTCTACACTGTGAATTTTACAGGGTCCATTAATCCATCCTTCCAGTACGGTTCCGTGCCCTGTAGAGGGCTTTTGCTTTTTGGTATTGAACCCGGGTGTCTAGCGATGATGCACCCTTTTATTTCGGACTGGGTTTGTATTCAGGGCCGGATTGTCCCAAAATTTTATTTCGGTTTTCCAGGCGCTTTCCATCGCACAGTACTTTCGTACTATGGACGCCAAGTCAGCGAAGCATGTAATATCACGGCGACTTATGGCGTTGAGGATTCCCTTGTTCGTGCAATTATTGCAGAAGAATGAAATTGCGTCTTCCTTGCGGTAGTCCTTTATCCTGTTCATAACCAGGAGGAATCTGGCCCAGTAATGATGTACTGTTTCTTCGGGCTCTTGCCTAATTTGGGATAGATCTCTTATGTACGGGTGGGTGGGTGTAATCAAATCCGAAACCTCACCCAATCTGAGACCCACAGGCCAAGGAGTTTCCGAACTCGGAAGTTTGGATTCTTGGATGCTGTCCAATGAATCTAGCCCATCGCCTGACTTTAAGTTCAGGTCTTGAGTGATGTCCTCCCCTCCGCGGGTATCTGGCTTGGAGGGATCGGGAATCCATACTTAGCTAGTCCTTAAGATATATGAAGGGTCGCCGCACTGTCCCTCTACCATGGCAACGTGATGGGTGACCTGGGGAGAGTTAATCTCTCTTAGATCGGGTTTAGGCCCAATCTGGTCATAATCCGTAGCGACTCCTAGGGCGTTGATGCGATCCAAGAGCTCGTTTAGGGAAGAGAGCTCCATTGGATCTAGCTGCTCGACGAATTCCGAGCTGATGTGAAGATTGCTTTCGATGACCCGAGAGGTCATCGTCGGCGCAGCAGCTGAACAGGCGGTCATAAGGAAACCACCTAGCCGGAGAGTTTGGCCGACAGCCGAAGCTCCCTTAGCAACGGTGCCGTCTTTAAAGACGGGATGAGGCATCCTTCCTGATGGCGACAGCATAGAGGAACTCTCAATGAAAGCACCAATGTCGGTGTCAAAACCGGCGGATCTCGGGTAGGGGGTCCCGAACTGTGCGTCTAGGCAGATGGTAACAGGAGACAAGGGACACAATGTTTTTACCTAGGTTCGGGCCCTCTCGATGGAGGCAAAACCCTATTTTGCTTGATTAATATTGATGATATGGGTAGTACAAGAGTAGATCTACCACGAGATCAAGGAGGCTAAACCCTAGAAGCTAGCCTATGGTATGACTGTTGCTCCTACGGACTAAAACTCTCTGGTTTATATAGACACCGGAGAGGGCTAGGGTTACATAGAGTCGGTTACAATGGTAGGAGATCTACATATCTGTATCGCCAAGCTTGCCTTCCACGCCAAGGAAAGTCCCTTCCGGACACAGGACGAAGTCTTCAATCTTGTATCTTCATAGTCCAGGAGTCCGGCCGAAGGTATAGTTCGGCTATCCGGACACCCCCTAATCCAGGACTCCCTCAACAAGGAGAAGGGGGCGGCGCCCCCCTTTCCTTCTTCTCCTCCACCTCTCTCCCCTCTTCTCCTAATCCAACAAGGAAAAGGGAGGGAGTCCTACTCCCGGTAGGAGTAGGACTCCTCCTGGCGCGCCCCTCCTGGCCGGCCGCACCTCCCCCTTGCTCCTTTATATACATGGGCAAGGGGCACCCTAGAGACACAACAATTGATCGTTTGATCTTTTAGCCGTGTGCGGTGCCCCCTCCACCATAGTCCACCTCGATAATACTATAGCGGTGCTTAGGCGAAGCCCTGCGTTGGTAGAACATCATCATTGTCACCACGCTGTCGTGCTGACGAAACTCTCCCTCAACACTCAGCTGGATCGGAGTTCGAGGGACGTCATCACGCTGAATGTGTGTTGAACTCAGAGGTGCCGTACGTTCGGTACTTGATCGGTCGGATCGTGAAGACGTACGACTACATCAACCGTGTTGTGCTAACGCTTCCGCTTTCGGTCTACGAGGGTACGTGGAGAATACTCTCCCCTCCCGTTGTTGTGCATCACCATGATCTTGCGTGTGCGTTTGAAAATTTTGAAATTACTACATTCCCCAACAGTGGCATCCGAGCCAGGTTTTATGCGTTGATGTTATATCCGCGAGTAGAACACAAGTGAGTTGTGGGCGATACAAGTCATACTTCTTACCAGCATGTCATAGTTTGGTTCGGCAGTATTGTTGGATGAAGCGGCCCGAACCGACATTACGCGTACGCTTACGTGAGACTGGTTCTACCGACGTGCTTTGCACACAAGTGGCTGACGGGTGTCAGTTTCTCCAACTTTAGTTGAACCGAGTGTGGCTATGCCCGGTCCTTGAGAAGGTTAAAACAGCACCAACTTGACGAACTATCGTTGTGGTTTTGATGCGTAGGTAAGAACGGTTCTTGCTCAGCCCGTAGCAGCCACGTAAAACTTGCAACAACAAAGTAGAGGACGTCTAACTTGTTTTTGCAGGGCTTGTTGTGATGTCATATGGTCAAGACGTGATGAGATATAAGTTGTTATATGAGATGATCATGTTTTGTTGAATTTATCGGCAAGTGGCAGAAGCCTTATGGTTGTCTCTTTATTGCATAAGATGCAAGTGCCATGTAATTGCTTTACTTTATCGCTATGCGATAGGAATAGTTTTAAGAGCAATAGTTGGCGAGACAACCATGTGATGACACATTTGATATAGATCAAGATGATGTAGATCATGGTGTCATGCCGGTGATGATGGAGATCATGATGATGCTTTGGAGATAGAGATCAAAGGCACAAGATGATGATGGCCATATCATGTCACATATTTTGATTGTCTGTGATGTTTATCTTTTATACATCTTACTTTGCTTAGTTATGACGGTAGCATTATAAGATGATCTCTCACTAAATTTCAAGATAAAAGTGTTCTCCCTGAGTATGCACCGTTGCCAAAGTTCGTCGTGCCCAGACACCATGTGATGATCGGGTGTGATAAGCTCTACGTCCATCTACAACAGGTGCAAGCCAGTTTTGCACACGCAGAAATACTTGGGTTAAACTTGACGAGCCTAGCATATGCAGATATGGCCTCGAAACACTGGAGACCGAAAGGTCGAGCATGAATCATATAGTAGATATGATCAACATAATGATGTTCACCATTGAAAACTACTCCATTTCACGTGATGATCGGTTATGGTTTAGTTGATATGGATCACGTGATCACTTAGATGATTAGAGGGATGTCTATCTAAGTGGGAGTTCTTAAGTAATATGATTAATTGAACTTTAATTTATCATGAACTTAGTCCTGATAGTATTTGCATATCTATGTTGTAGATCAATAGCTCGCGTTATTGCTTCCCTATGTTCTATATGAGTTCCTAGAGAAAACTAAGTTGAAAGATGATAGTAGCAATGATGCGGATTGGGTCCATGATCTGAGGTTTTTCCTCATTGCTGCACGGAAGAATTATGTCCTTGATGCACTGCTAGGTGACTAACCTATTGCAGGAGCAGATGCAGACGTTATGAACATTTGGCTACCTCAATATGATGACTACTTGATATTTTAGTGCACCATGCTTAACAACTTAGAATCAGGATTTCAAAGACGTTTTGAACGTCATGGACCATATGAGATGTTCCAGGAGTTGAAATTAATATTTCAAGCAAATATCCGAGTTGAGAGATATGAAGTCTCCAACAAGTTCTGTAGCTAAAAGATGGAGGAGAATAGCTCAAGCAGTGAGCATGTGCTCAGATTGTCTGGGTACTACAATCGCTTGAATCAAGTTGGAGTTAATCTTCTAGATAAAATAGTGATCGACAGAATTCTCTAGTCACCATCACCAAGTTAGTAGAACTTCGTGATGAACTATAGTATGCAAGGGATGACGTAACTGATTCCCGAGCTTTTCATGATGATGAAATCGATGAAGGTAGAAATCAAGAAAAAGCATCAAGTGTTGATTATTAACAAGACCACTAGTTTCAAGAAAAGGGCAAAGGGAAAGAAAGGCAACTTCAAGAAGAACGGGAAGCAAGTTGCTGCTCAAGTGAATAAGCCAAATTCTGGACCTAAGCCTGAGACCAAGTGCTTCTACTGCAAAGGGACTGGTCATTGGAAGCATAAATGCCCTGAATATTTAGTGGATAAGAAGGATGGCGAACTAAACAAGGGTATATTTGATATACAGGTTATTGATGTGTACCTTACTAGTATTTATAGTATCCCCTGGGTATTTGATACTTGTTCAGTTGCTAAAAATTAGTAACTCGAAACAGGAGTTACAGAATAAATAGAGACTAGTTAAGGGTGAAGTAACAATGTGTGTTGGAAGTGGTTCCAGGATTGATATGATCATCATCATACACTCCCTATACTTTCGGGATTGGTGTTAAGACTAAATAAATGTTATTTGGCGTTTGCGTTGAGCATGAATATGATTTGATCATGTTTATTGCAATACGGTTATTCATTTAAAATCAGAGAATAATTGTTGTGCTGTTTACATCAATAAAACCTTCTTTGGTTATACACCCAATGAAATTGGTTTGTTGGATCTCGATCGTAGTGATACACATATTTATAATATTGAAGCCAAAAGATGCAAAGTTAATAATGATAGTGCAACTTATTTGTGGCACTGCCGTTTGGGTCATATTGGTATAAAGCGCATGAAAAAACTCCATGCTGATGGGCTTTTGGAATCACTTGATTGTGAATCAGTTGATGCTTGTGAGCCATGCCTCATGGGCAAGATGACTAAGACTCCGTTCTCCGGAACAATGGAGCAATCCACAAACTTGTTGGAAATAATACATACTGATGTATGCAGTCCAACAAGTGTTGAGGCTCGCGGCGGGTATCGTTATTTTCTGACCTTCATAGATGATTTGAGCAGATATGGGTATATCTACTTGATGAAACATAAGTCTGAAACATTTGAAAAGTTCAAAGAATTTCAGAGTGAAGTGGAAAATCATCATAACAAGAAAATAAAGTTTCTACGATCTGATCGCAGAGGCGAATATTTGAGTTACGAGTTTGGTCTTCAATTAAATCAATGTGGAATAGTTTCATAAACTCATGCCACCTGGAACACCACAGCGTAATGGTGTGTCTGACTGTCGTAATCATACTTTACTAGATATGGTGCGATCTATGATATCTCTTACTGGTTTACCACTATTGTTTTGGGGTTATGCATTAGAGACAGCTGCATTCACATTAAAAAAGGGCACCATATAAATCCGTTGAGAAGACACCGTATGAACTGTGGTTTAGCAAGAAACCTAAGCTGTCGTTTCTTAAAGTTTGGGGTTGCAATGCTTATGTGAAAATTTTCATTTTAATAAGCTCAAACCCAAGTCAGAGAAGTGTATCTTCATAGGATACCCAAAAGTAACTGTTGGGTACACCTTCTATCACTGATCCGACGGCAAGATATTTTTGCTAAGAATGGATCCTTTCTAGAGAAGGAGTTTCTCTCGAAAGAAGTGAGTGGGAGGAAAGTAGAACTTGATGAGGTAACTGTACCTGCTCCCTTATTGGAAAGTAGGTCATCACAGAAATCTGTTTCTGTGACTCCTACACCAATTAGTGAGGAAGCTAATGATGATGATCATGTAACTTCAGATCAAGTTACTACCGAACCACGTAGGTCACCCAGAGTGAGATCCGCACCAGAGTGGTATGGTAATCCTGTTCTGGAGGTCATGTTAATTGACCATGACAAACCTACAAACTATGAGGAAGCGATTATGAGCCCAGATTCCGTGAAATGGCTTGAGGCCATGAAATCTGAGATGGGATCCATGTATGAGAACAAAGTGTGGACTTTGGTTGACTTCCCGATGATCGACAAGCCATAGAAAATAAATGGATCTTCAAGAGGAAGACAGACGCTGATAGTAGTGTTACTATCTACAAAGCTAGACTTGTCGAAAAAAGGTTTTTGACAAAGTTCAAGGTGTTGACTATGATGAGATTTTCTCACTCGTAGCGATGCTTAAGTCTCTCTGAATCATGTTAGCAAATTGCCGCATTTTATGAAATCTGGCAAATGGATAAACAAAACTGCATTCCTTAAAGGATTTATTAAAGAAAGAGTTGTATATGATGCAACCAGAAGGTTTTGTCAATCCTAAAGGTGCTAACAAAATATTCAAGCTCCAGTGATCCATCTATGGACTGGTGCAAGCATCTCGGAGTTGGAATATACGCTTTGATAAGTTGATCAAAGCATATAGTTTTATACAGACTTGCGGTGAAGCCTATATTTACAAGAAAGTGAGTGGGAGCACTAAAGCATTTCTGATAAGTATATATGAATGACATTTTGTTGATAGGAAAGAATGCAGAATTTTCTGGAAAGCATAAAGGAGTATTTGAAAGGACTTTTTCAAATAAAGACCTAGGTAAAGCTACTTACATATTGAGCATCAAGATCTATAGAGATAGATCAAGATGCTTGATAAGTTTTTTTCAATAAGTACATACCTTGACAAGATTTTGAAGTAGTTCAAAATGGAATAGTCAAAGAAATAGTTCTTATTTGTGTTACAAGGTGTAAAATTGAGTAAGACTCAAAGCCCGACCACAGCAGAAGATAGAAAGAGAATGAAAGTCATTCCCTATGCCTCAGCCATAGTTTCTATAAAGTATGCCATGCTGTGTACCAGATCTATTGTATACCCTACATTGTGTTCTGCAAGGGAGCACAATAGTGATCTAGGAGAAGATCACTGGACAGCAGTCAAAATTATCCTTAGTGGAATAAGGATATGTTTCTCGATTATGGAGGTGACAAAAGGTTCGTCGTAAAGGGTAACGTTGATGCAAATTTTGACACTGATCCAGATCACTCTAAGTCTCAATCTGGATACATTTTGAAAGTGGGAGCTATTAGCTAGAGTAGCTCCATGCAGAGCATTTTTGACATAGAAATTTGCAAAATACATACGGATCTGAATGTGGCAGACCCGTAGACTAAACTTCTATCACAAGCAAAACATGATCACACCTTATTACTCTTTCGGTGTTAATCACATAGCGATGTGAACTAGATTGTTGACTCTAGTAAACCCTTTGGGTGTTGTTCACATGACGATGTGAACTATGGGTGTTAATCACATGGTGATGTGAACTATTGGTGTTAAATCACATGGCGATGTGAACTAGATTATTGACTCTAGTGCAAGTGGGAGACTAAAGGAAATATGCCCTAGAGGCAATAATAAAGTTATTATTTATTTCCTTATATCATGATAAATGTTTATTATTCATGCTAGAATTGTATTAACCGAAAATGTAATACATGTGTGAATACATAGACAAACAGAGTGTCACTAGTATGCCTCTACCTGACTAGCTCGTTAATCAAAGATGGTTATGTTTCCTAGCCATTGACATGAGTTGTCATTTGATTAATGGGATCACATCATTAGGAGAATCATGTGATTGACTTGACCCATTCCGTTAGCTTAGCACTCCTGTAGGATCGAAAGTATGTCTAGAGGGGGGGTGATTAGACTACTTGACCAAATAAAAACTTAACCTTTTCCCAATTTTAGTTCTTGGCAGATTTTAGCTATTTTAGGATAAGTCAAGCAATCATCACACAATACAAGCAAGTATGCAAAGAGTATATTGGCAGCGGAAAGTAAAGCATGCAACTTGCAAGAATGTAAAGGGAAGGGTTTGGAGAATTCAAACGCAATTGGAGACACGGATGTTTTTCCCGTGGTTCGGATAGGTGGTGCTATCCTACATCCACGTTGATGGAGACTTCAACCCACGAAGGGTAACGGTTGCGCGAGTCCACACAGGGCTCCACCCAAGGGCAACGGTTGCGCGAGTCCACACAGGGCTCCACCCACGAAGGGTCCACGAAGAAGCAACCACCCACAAAGGGTCCACGAAGAAGCAACCTTGTCTATCCCACCATGGCCATCGCCCACGAAGGACTTGCCTCACTAGCGGTAGATCTTCACGAAGTAGGCGATCTCCTTGCCCTTACAAACTCCTTGGTTCAACTCCACAATCTTGTCGGAGGCTCCCAAGTGACACCTAGCCAATCTAGGAGACACCACTCTCCAAGAAGTAACAAATGGTGTGTAGGTAATGAACTCCTTGCTCTTGTGCTTCAAATGATAGTCTCCCCAACACTCAACTCTCTCTCATAGGATTTGGATTTGGTGGAAAGAAGATTTGAGTGGAAAGCAACTTGGGAAGGCTAGAGATCAAGATTCATATGGTAGGAATGGAATGTCTTGATCTCAACACATGAGTAGGTGGTTTTCTCTCAGAACATATGAGTAGGAATGGTGTGTGTGTTCTGATAGCTCTCTCATCGAATGAGAAGGAGGTGGAGGGGTATATATAGCCTCCACACAAAATTCAACCGTTACACACAATTTACCAATCTCGGTGGGACCGAATCAGAAAACTCGGTCTGACCGAAGTAGTAAACCTAGTGACCGTTAGAAATTTCGGTGGGACTGACATGCAACTCGGTAGGACCGATTCGGTTAGGGTTTGGGCATAACGTAATATCGATGAGACCGATTACACAAACTCGGTGAGACCGAATTTGGTAATTAGCTAACCAGAGAGTTGGTCAGGCAAACTCGGTGGAACCGATTTGCTCTTTCGGTGAGACCGAGTGGAACCCGGTGAGACCGAAAAGTTACAAAGGGGAAACACTGAGTTTACATTGCAATCTCGGTGGGACCGATTCGCTCTTTCGGTGGGACCGAAAAGTTATGAAAGGGAAATAGAGAGTTTGCAACCCCATCTCGATGGGACCGAGATCCTTATCGGTAGAACCGAATTGCTAGGGTTTGGCAGTGGCTAATGACAAGTGAAAATCGGTGGCGCCGGATAGGAAGAATTGGTAGGACCGAGTTTGGCTTAGAGTTTAGGTCATATGTGGATATGGGAAAGTAGTTGAGGGTTTTGGAGCATATCATTAAGCACATGAAGCAAGAGGCTCATTAAGCAACACCTCATCCCTCCTTGATAGTATTGGCTTTTCCTATGGACTCAATGTGATCTTGGATCACTAAAATATAAAATGAAGAGTCTTGAGCTTTTGAGCTTGAGCCAATCCTTTGTCCTTAGCATTTTGAGGGTTCCACTTTCACATCCATGCCATGCCAATCATTGAGCTTTCCTGGAATAGTCACCTTGGAATATCATTAGCTCAATGAGCTATATGTTGTTATGAATTACCAAAACCACCTAGGGATAGTTGCACTTTCAATCTCCCCCTTTTTGGTAATTGATGACAACATATAGATCAAAGCTTCGACAAATGATAATAAGCATGAAGTATATCGTCGCTTTGAGAAGTATGTGATAAGTAAGAGCTCCCCCTAAATTTGTGCATATTTAAAATTTGCTTTGGACTGCAAATGCACAAAGAGTTAGAGTCATGGGTTACTCTTCCATGTCACATACATCTTGGTGGAGCGCTCAAAATAATAAGAATGAAATACATGCACTCATCACCAAGAATAGTGAATGATCACAAACGATAGATAGAATGATAATATTTAAGCAAGCATTAAGCAAACATTAAGTGTAGCTTATGATCAAACACATGATCATCGATGTCTCACAAATAATGACGTAGTATCAAGCACTCAAAAGCAGAAAACGTTCGAAAAACCACAAAATAAAGTAAGAGAGAAAAGCAACACACTCTCTCTCTCGAAGCCTATGATCTATACATCTTCTCCCCCTTTGTCAACAAGTTACCAAAAAGTTCCTAGAAAATGCATAGCACTAGATCGACGCTCAGGCTTGATCTTCAGGTGGTGGTGGAGTCCGGATCACTCCAAGGACGAAGGCTTCTGTAGATGTTGAAGTAGTCGCTGGAGTTTGAGCTGAAGTAGACGCTGGAGCTGAGGCTGTAGCTGGTGCTGAAGTAGTGGCTCTGGTGTCAGCAACTGGCACGGCAGACGACCTCGGGCCTCGTGGCACTCTAGAAAAAGCATGAGTCGTGGTCCTGCCTCTCCTCTCATTCATGTCCTCCTAGAGCTGCTCCACTGCAGACTGAACTTCCGTTACTTTGACATCCAAGTCACAGAACTTCTGTTCCATGATCCTCTCTAGGCTCTGCTGATTCTTAGTGAGGTTGGCCAGACTTTGCTCAATTCTCAGCGTGGATGCAATCAAGTAACCAAGCTGCTCTTGTTTAGTCTTCAAGAAGTATTCAGATGCCTCCTCTTGAGTAGGCATCTTGGCAGCTTTCTCCTTCCTCGCCTTCTCCTTCTTTGCATATGCTTGTGCAGACGATGGCTCATTCTCTGTCATCACAACTTCATTGTTCTCAAAATCTGGACGGATGGGCAGGTGTTCCTTATCCAACAAATATACGCCCGTGCCCATCTTGGAGTTGATGAGCTCCTGAATCTGAGGGGCATATCCACAGCTCCTCTTCTGATCTGCCGCAGTCCTTTTAATCGTTTCCACTATGAGGATCATGACTTTGAATTTTTGAGGCACGTCAAAAACATGAAGCAAATTGATCACGTGACCTCTGATCATCTTGTGATCTCCATACTTGGGCAGTAAGGTGTGCCTTAGTATCCAATTGATCGTCGGGAGCCCTGACAGAAGGTAATGTACTGAGCCAAACTTGAAGGTATCAAGTGCTTCATTCAGAATCTCCTTGTACATGTTGGACATGGAGTTATGGTCCATCTTCTTCTTGGCATAGATATCCAAGTCATCTACTTGCTCCTCTGGGGCATTGATTAGCTTCGCCCATTCCTCAACAGCAGAGTGAAACCTTGTACCTTCTGACATCCATGTGATCCTGCCATCCGGATAAAAGTGAGCTGTGGAGTAGAACTGCATGATAAGTTCCTCGTTCCACTTTGTGAGCTTCTGCCCAACAAAGTCAGCTACTCCACAAGCTATGAAGCTGTCTTGCACTCCAGGATAGTGCTCCTCATTCTCCTTGATATATGTCCAATCAACCCATCGCATATCACAGACAATGGGCTTCTTATCTAGCAGCACAGTCTCATAGAAATCCTGCTGCTCCTTGGTATGAAACCTGTAGTCTACTGCAGTCCTTCTCCTAGAAGCGTATGGATCTGCTTCTCTCCATTTCCTGAGCCCTGAGTCTCTCCTGAGCTTCATATCCTCAGCCACAGGATGAGCATCATTGTGGTCTGGGATCTTGGGCTTGAGCTTCCGAAGGACATTCTCTTCCTCATCCTCAGCAACAGTCTCAGGCACTGGGGCCTTGTTCTTCTCAGTGGCTGGTATGCTTCTTGTGTTTCTCTTTGGTGCACTCTTAGGCTTAGATGCAGCCTTAGGTGCTTCCTTGGGCTTATATGCAGCTCCCCCTGACCTTATGGCATCTCCCATAAGTTTGGCTGCCTTGGGCGCTGGTGCAGCTGCCTCTTCTTCCTCATCCTCTTCTACCATGATGGAGGCCTTCCCAAGCACTCTAGCCACAGTCTTCTTCACTCTTTCTTTCCTTTTCTTGCCCTCAGCTGCAGCTGGCTCTTGGGAAGTGGGCTTCTTAGTTGAGGCTCTAGCCTTTGACATGGGCTGCCTGCCTGCTGGCCTTTTGATTTTCAGGCCTGGCTTTGAGCCTTGAGCTGGCTCAACTCTCTTGGAAGTGGCCTCTTCCTCTGCCACATAGTCCTCATCTTCAGAATCTGAGGTTCTCTTCTTCCTTTGTCTAGTGGCAGCTTTAGGCAGGTTGCTGGGTGTGCTCCTGCTGCCATCATCTGAGGAACTTGAGGGGCTAGTGCCCTCACTCAACTGCACTTGCTGCTCTGACAAGTTTTGGCTGTCACTCTGGTCTGACATGATGCAAACTGACTGCTGACCCTGTGAATAGATTATAGAGGAGATAGAGTGGATGAGCATCACAAAATGGAGAGATTTTTGCAAAAAGAATGATCCAAAAACTTAGTTTTAGTTTCCCACTGAAATCATCTCGGATCTACCAATTTTCAAACTCGGTGATACCGAAGCAGTTTTAGAACCTAAACTAGTGAACTCGGTAGGACCGAGTCACAGTTCGGTGGCACCGAGACTGCTAGGGTTTCACAGAGTTCCAAAATCGGTCACACCGATAAGTAATTCTCGGTCAGACCGAGTCTCACTTGTGCAATGGCATAAGCCAAATCGGTGGGACCGAGTTTTTCAACTCGGTGGGTCCGAGATGGTTTCTGCGGAAACCTAAACCTTGAATTTTCAAATCAAACCTAATCTATGAGCGTTTTGACTAGATAGAAGTTTATCAAACGTGGATAGAAACAGTATGATCGCAATGTGCTAGGAATCAGATCGAGGAATAGCACAAAAATCAAGTCCATACCCTAGTTTGGCAAGGACTTGCTACGGCGGCAACGGCGGGACAGAAATCCCGTTGACGGCGGCGGAGACCAGCGACAGGAGGCTGCTGGCGGCGAGAGGACGATCCGGAGACCTCGAGGGCAGAGCATGTCACACCCTAGCTAGTCATGCATTAGAGTGTTGCATCATGTTTACTCTTTCATCAGAAACTTGAAATGGGGATGACAGAACCCCCAGTCCCTTCTGAAACCAACTAGGGTTACTAAAATAATTTTTCAATGAACCTGAAATGCCCTTCTAAAATGCCCATCATTTTTGTCTTGGTTCAGAACCTCTGCCAAAAGTGGTGCACATTTTCCTAGGCCATCTTAGGGTTTTTGAATTAAATCATAAATATTTGAATTTGGGCATTTAAAATAATATAAAATATTTAAATGCTCAAATATCTCCAAACTAAAATGTTTCATGTTGGAAATAATCCAACTATGGGCCAGGAATAGTTTGGTGATTTTTGAAGTTGCCTAGGTATTTTATTTAATTCAACAAAGTTGCAGATTTATTAAATAAAAACAAAAATAGAAAAAAAAAGGGGGAAAACTTACCTGGGCTCCTCCCTGTGCGGCCCAGCCAGCTGGCCGGCCCAGCAAGCCAGCCCAGCCCACCACCGCCGTCGTCCTCCTGGCGCCAGTCGGCCAGGCGTGTGGCCGGCGCGCGCGCACGGCCGGAGCGCCACGCCACCAGCTCGTCTGCCTGCCTCCCTCGCCAGCGCGACGCCGCGGCGCTTCTTCTCGGTGCCGCCCCGATCCCCTGGCCTTATCCCCCTCTCTCTCCCGTGCTGCTCCCTCCCTCTCTCTCACGGCCGAACACCACCGTCGCCGCCGTTCGCCATAGTCGCCGTCTCCGACCACCCCTCGCTCCCCCGACTAGCTCAGGAGCTCCGCCTCGACTCCCTCTTCCTCCCCACCGCTCCACGGGTCTCCGGAAGCCCTGCATCGCCGCCACGTCGCCGTTCCCCTCTTCTGGCTCCAACCACCGTCGCCGTCAAATTCGTCGTCTCCGGCGCGTCCCCGAGCCCGCTTCGACGCCCACTGCAACCGCGGTGAGCCCCCGAGTCGTTTCCCCCTTCTCCCCTGGTCTCTCCCGACCTCTAGGCCCTAGCCCCACCTCGGCCGAGAGCTCCACGCCGCCGACGATGTCGCCGTCGTGGCCACGGTCGCCGTAGCGCCCAACCGAGCACACCATCGTGCTCCACACCTCACGAGGAGCACGTAGCACGCACCAACACCCCCCCTAACGCCCTGCAACGCCGTTTCCGACCGCACCCGAACTCCGGCCGCCGCAGCCGAGCTCGCCGTCGTCAACTCCGGCCACCCCGAGCCCAACCACCACCACCAATAGTCGCGGCTCAACCTCAGCAACACGTAGATGCCTTCCGCCGTCCATTTGGTTGCCGGAATGGCAAAAAGCACTTTCGCCGCCGTCTCGGACCTCGCCGGCGTCATGTCGCCGGTGGGGTTTGACTTGTCCGACCTGGGGTTTGACCCCCCCAGGGTCACTGACGCGTGGGCCCTGTCGGCCAGGTGGTTAGGTTAGCGCTAACTACTGTTAGTCAACCCCCCCTGACACTGACAGTGGGCCCCAGCGCCACTAATCCCTAATTAGGATTAAATTAAACCTGTTAAACCCCCCCTGTCACTGACGTGTGGCCCCCACACGTCAGGTTTGACTCCAGCCAATCGCAGTTGACCACTGACGTCATGCTGACGTCATGTTGTCGCAATATTCATATTTCTGGATTTAAATTAAATCAGAAAATTCCAGAATATTATTTAAACTTCAAAAATTCATAACTTTTATTCTGTAACTCCAAATTGGACAAATTATATATGAAAAATGATCAGAAAAATCCAATCTATCCATCTGTACTATTTTCATGCATGATCAAACAAGTTAAATTGATGTTTTAAGCAGAACAAGGAAAAGCACTTTAAAAGGCCATGTTTGAGTTTGAAATTTGAATCTATGATTCAAATTTGTTCAAACCCTTCTGGTTTTAGTTGCATTAGCCCAACACACTCATATTGCCATGTTTCATGCATGCATCATATTGTTGCACATTGTTTGGTGATGCTTGTGTATCGATGTCCTTTGCGACAGGTTCTGCCCCGAGGAGTACCGTGATTACCCTAACGAGGAACCGTATCAGTGCATCGAACCATCAGGCAAGCAACCAACCATTTGATCATATCGATACAATCCCATGTTCTCGCTCCTGCTCTCTTTTACTGCATTAAGACAACGCGATTCAAACTGCTGTGTGTTACGGTAGTTGAACCCATTTCCTCTGCATGACCTGTCATTGCCACAATAACTAGATGAAACCCACTAGCATGTGTAGGAGTTGATTGAGCCATATGTATGTGTTGTTCCTACCTTGCTATGCCTGCTATGCTTGGAGTCGTGTCAGGTCTGGTTCATCTGGGTGATGGGCTAGAGTGAAATGATTATGTCGGTAATGAGAGTGGTGTGGTGAACACGATTTGGTAAAGGTATCGATGAGAGGCCATGTAGGAGTACATGGTGGGTTGTTTCATTGAAGCCGACCTTAAGCACTGAGATCTGTATGTGTGATTTAAGAATCAGCTACTACCATGCATTGGGCCCGAAACCAATGGACCCTCTCGACTTCTTATTCACCCTAGTTCTCCGTCCAGGAGTTGCAAGTAGTTTCTGGTGTTTGTAGCCTACTGGAGGCCGTGGACAACGCTGACCGTAGGGGTGGGCTGTGATGCGGTAGGTACGTGGCACGGTGTACCGAATACCCGTTAGGTATCCTGGGAACCCTGTTCACATCGTTCGGGGCCGTATGGGAAACCTCGGCCGGACTCCCTACGGATGGAACCTGAATAGGCGATAAACCTGGACTGGAGGCTTAGGTGATTAGGTAGGTCGTGGCCGACACCCACGTTGGGCTTCCGCTTGAAGGTTGCCGAGTACATGTCGTGTAAACGACGGTAAGTGGTGAGAGCGTGTATGAAGAAGTACACCCCTGCAGGGTTAACATGATCTATTCGAATAGCCGCGTCCGCGGTAAAGGACTACTTGGTTGCCTATACAGTTCATAGACAAGTAAATGGAAACTACTAAAAGCCTCAAGATAAGTGTGAGTGCCGAGGATGGCTCTTCCGAAGGAAGACGGAGGTGGATCCTCGGTAGTGTATTGAACTGGTGAGTAGTGGACTCGTGTGCGCAAAACATTTCAAGTTGGAGTGTCGTAGGATAGCCTAGCCAAGAGTCAAAGCTGGTTTGCTGCAATAACTCCACCAACCCTTCTTGATACTATGCATGTATGTAGGATCTGATGTAAGTCTTGCTGAGTACCTTTGTACTCATGTTGCTATAATCTACATTTTTACAGAAGACGCTGCAACCCCTTCTGATGGGTTCTATGTAGACGTTGACATCAACGAGTAGGCTAAAGACCCAGGTGGTGACCCTGAGCTTGTGATGGACCACGTAGTATAGCTAGGCTTCCAAGCCTCTTTTATTTTACTAGTTGTCTGTACCCAGACAATGTATTTCCGCTGCTGGCTGGTATGACTGTATGACTTGTATGTTGGGTCGTGAGACCCGTACCTTTGTGTATGTTATGTATGGCTCCCTGAGCCTTAAATAAAGTACTTGTGTCATAGAGTCATGTTGTGATGCTTCGTTGTATTTGCACATATCGAGCATATTGTGTGTATGATTGAAATGCTTGGTATGTGTGGGATCTGACTATCTAGTTGTTTATCTTTAGTAGCCTCTCTTACCGGGAAATGTCTCCTAGTGTTACCGCTGAGCCATGGTAGCTTGCTACTGCTCTGGAACACTTAGGCTGGCCGGCATGTGTCCTTCTTCGTTCCCGTGTCTGTCCCTTCGGGGAAATGTCACGCTTTGAGTACCGGAGTCCTGTTAGCCCGCTACAGCCCGGTTTACCGGAGTCCTGTTAGCCCAGTGCTACAGCCCGGACCCACTTGCTGATGACCGACACGTTCGAAGCTGGGTCATGGATGCCTGTCCCTGTAAGTCTGTGCCACTTTGGGTTTACGACTAGTCATGTCAGCCCGGGCTCCTTATCATATGGATGCTAGCGACACTATCATATACGTGAGCCAAAAGGCGCAAACGGTCCCGGGCAAAGGTAAGACGACACCCGTGGGGATACCGTGCGTGAGGCCGCAAAGTGATATGAGGTGTTACCGGCTAGATCGATGTGACATCGAGTCGGGGTCCTGACAGCGTTGGTATCAGAGCCGGACTGCCTGTAGGTTCTCCAAGCCAAACTGGTCGATGTTGAGTCTAGAAATTCTTTAGTTATATGTAGGGGAATTGTTTGTGGGTTGGAACGTAAGGCTCTTTTTACTCCTTATACCTTATGACTTTCTGATCTGAGTCAGTCCATTCTTCCACCGGGGGTTAAGGAATTAGGATCTATTCTCTCTGTCAGGATCACGCGTTACTAATCAGTAGTACCTTATAAGTTTGATGGTTACAAGCCTAGTTCAGTTCTACTACCACATTATGTTGCCAGAATGGTTTCAGAACTTTGATATGATGATGTTGAGTGTGTACGAAATCCTTTGTCAAATGTCCCAAAATCCTTTTTGAGCATTTACAGCTGTTATGCTGCCGAAATTTTGCTAGAAATTCTAATGCCTTTGCATTATGATTATGCTTTCAGATGGCCACTCGCGACCTTAATCAAGTGGTTCGCCTGACTCGATGCCTAGATGTACCCGGCCATACTGCTAAGTTGGTCAGGGTAATGACTGAGGCTGGATACCGCTGGTATCCTGAGTACACGGTTGAAGAGCAATTCCGGGACTTCAATCAAAGCCAGTATCTCTGCACTGTCAGGATATTTCCATCTTATCCTGGATCCACCGAGCCCCTTCACTGTTCCTATGGACTCGGGGTTACTATTGAGATGGCTGTGCAGGACGCCGCCTACTCTATGATGACCATTATGCGAGTCAGATCTGGTTTATTTCGGGACTCTGATTTCCGGTATATGCCAGGATCACTTCCGGGAGCACAAGGATATCTCCAGGCTATCTATGCTGACTCCACTCAGGAGGATTCACGGACTCGCACCACTGCTGAGATGCTCGAGGATAAGGACCGTGAAAATCGGGCCTTGAGGTTAGAGCTCTTCAATACCCGTGCTGACCACTGGGCCACTTTGACTCGGTTCGCACCGGCAGTGCAAGCTGGATATTCAGATATGCGCGATCTCTATCCTGTGAGATCTGCTCTGCCAGACGTGATGGTTTGGCGTGATGTAGGAGGCATCACCCCACCTCACGGTCCCCGCAGGCCACCGTTTGTTGGTCCAAGGCCTCATCCTAGCCCCTATGGTCCACAAGCTCCGCGAGACCGTCTGTTTCCGGATGATCATGTTGAACTTCCAGGCTATGGAGGTGACTTCTATGAGGACTACTACGGATCGGTCTGAGTTAGGGGTAGTATCACTAGTTCGCACTAGCCGTGTCGTCTATCGTCCTGCGTGACTCGTGGGATATGACCTAGTTTGTACTCCTTCCGGAGGTGTAGAAAAATAATGTATAGGAGCTTGGAATGCCTCCGATGAGATGTAATCCTTTTCCCACCGTAATAGTACTTTGTTTGGTCTTGTACTAAACCTTGTATGGTGTGTATGACGATGGAATAAAAGAAGTGGTTTCTGTATTTACCATGTCATACGGATGATCATCTTACATTCCGAATTATTCCTTACATTCTGTATCCTATGTCGGAATTTTATCGTTCTGACTAAATCATTGTCTTGTTACCTAGGATGGTCAACACGCGCGCTAACCCTGCTTCTCAAGAGCAGGCCGAAGGCAGTGAGGGCAGGAATGAAAATCTGCCTCATCCTCCTTCACTAGCCGAGGTTATGATGGAAGCTAAGAGAAACAAGCGAGAGACAAACCGTTTGTTGGAGCGTATTGAACAGAATACAGCACACCATCAAAGGGCTAACGTGGTGTCACTCAGTGATTTTATCAAATTGCATCCACCCACGTTCCACCACTCCGTCGAGCCTCTCGACGCTGATGACTGGCTTCGCAGTATCTCTCACAAGCTGCGTTCCGCGCTAGTAGCTGAGGCTGACAAGGTCACCTTTGCTGCATATCATCTTGAAGGCCCCGCCAGTCTATGGTGGGAGAATTATGGAGCTATGCGCCCAGCGGGCCATGTCACAACTTGGGCTGAATTCAGCGAGGCTTTCCGTGAACATCACATTCCGGAGGGTCTCATGGACCGTAAACGTGAAGAATTTTGCAATTTCACCCAAGGCCGACTTTCTGTGGATGCCTATAGCAGGGAGTTTGGTAGTCTCGCGCGATATGCAACTGAGGAAGTGTCTACTGACGCCAAGAAGCAAGCAAGGTTCCGTAAGGGCCTTAGTCCTGAGCTTCGCCGCGACCTCCGTCTGCATGAGTGCACATCTTTTCCGAAACTTGTCAACAAAGACATCAGTGCTGAAACTGGACAGACTGACTATGACGCAACACGCAAGCATGGCCGTGACATGGGTTCCTCATCCGGTGCTGGTCCTCAAAAGCGCCGCGTGTGGGTGCCCAACACCGCCCTGCCACCCAGGTTCACACCGAGGCCATCCTTCCAGGCGCCTCGCCCTGTTCAACAGTCTGCACCGGCCAAGCCCTATGGGGGTCCAACCAATAATGCTCCTCCACGTACCAGTTCCGTGACTTGTTTCAAGTGTGGGGAATCTGGCCACTATATGCGTGAGTGTCCCCAGACCAACCCCAATCAATCTGCTAAAGCTGTTGGCCGTGGCAAGCCGACAGGGAAAGTGTTCCACGCCAAGCCGGTCACCGCTTCACGTGGCCATGTCAACTGTATCTCTGCCGAAGAAGCTCAAGAGGATCCCAACGTCGTTCTCGGTACGCTTCTTGTTAATTGCCACCCGGCATCTGTTCTTTTCGATACAGGAGCCTCTCATTCTTTTATATCTGAAAACTATGCTCGTTTGCATAACGTCGCATTCGGTGATATGCCAACCTCTATGGTAATTCAAACTCCGGGATCCAAATGGCAAACTTCTAGAGTAAGCCATGGAAATGAAATCCAAGTCGACAGACTTGTTTTTCTCGCATCTTTGATAGCCCTTAAATCTTCAGATATTAATATCATTTTGGGTATGGACTCGATGTCAGCTCATCAAGCCAAAATTGATTGCTTCTCTAGGACTGTTCAACTCACCCATCCTTCGGGAAAGATAGTCAATGTCTTGACCCGAATAGCCAAGCGACAATTATATTCTCTTAACGCCAGCCCCTTGCCAGACCTTGAAGACGTGCCGGTAGTCTGTGACTTCCCGGATGTCTTTCCAGAGGAATTGCCAGGTGTTCCACCTGACAGGGATGTTGAGTTCGTAATAGACCTCATCCCCGGAACCGTTCCGATTGCTAGAAGACCCTATAAGATGGCACCCCTAGAACTAGCCGAGCTTAAGAAACAACTCGATGAATCCTTGAAAAAGGGTTTCATCTGCCCTAGTTCATCTCCGTGGGCTTGCCCCGTCCTGTTCGTCAAGAAGAAGGATGGTACGGACCGGATGGTTGTAGATTACCGACCTGTCAATTTGGTCACAATCAAGAACAAATATCCACTTCCCAGGATCAACGATCTGTATGATCAGCTCGCTGGATCCTCAGTCTTCTCCAAGATGGATTTCAGGTTGGGATACCATCAAATCAAAATCAGAAACGGGGACATTCCTAAAACGGCCTTTGTTACTCGTTATGGCCAATACGAGTACACCGTCATGTCCTTCGGTTTAACCAACGCTCCAGCCACTTTTTCTCGGTTAATGAACTCAATCTTCATGGAGTATCTGGATAAATTCGTCGTAGTTTATCTCGATGATATACTCATCTACTCCAAGAACGAGGAAGAACATGCCGAACATCTAAGGCTAGTGTTGAAGAAACTTCGAGAGCATCGCCTTTATGCCAAATTTTCGAAATGTGAATTCTGGTTGTCAGAAGTAACCTATCTGGGTCATGTAATATCTGGTAAAGGTATTGCTGTTAACCCTGAGCGAGTTCAAGCCGTCCTTGATTGGACTCCGCCTGAATCGGTCAAGCAAGTTCGGAGTTTTCTAGGCTTAGCGAGCTATTGTCGTCGCTTTGTCGAGAACTTCTCCAAAGTTGCTAAACCTCTAACCGAACTCCTCAAGAAAGATAAGAAGTTCGAATGGACTCCACAATGTGAGCACAGCTTTCAGGAACTGAAAAGACGCCTGACCTCTGCTCCCGTGCTGGTACCGCCAGACTTCTCCAAGGACTTTGTTATCTACTGCGACGCCTCGCGACAAGGACTAGGTTGCATTCTCATGCAAGATCGACACGTAATTGCTTACGCTTCACGGCAATTGCACCCACACGAGGAGAATTATCCTACTCATGATCTAGAGCTTGCAGCCGTAGTCTATGCACTTAAGACCTGGCGACATTACCTCCTCGGTAATCGTTGCGAAATATTCACTGATCACCAAAGTCTGAAGTACATCTTCACCCAACCGGATTTGAATCTCAGGCAGAGACGTTGGGTTGAATTGATCACAGACTTCGACTTAGGAATAACCTACACCCCAGGGAAAGCCAACGTCATGGCTGATGCGCTAAGTCGTAAATCTTATTGTAACAACCTGATGTTACAACAAAGTCAACCGCTTCTCCATGAGGAATTTCGGAAGCTTAACCTTCACATTATACCTCAAGGTTTTCTTTCCACCTTGGTGGCAAAACCTACCCTTACGGATCAGATTATCAAAGCACAGAAGGTAGATCCGGGAATCTCCCGCATCAAGAGAAACATTCAGAAAGGAATTGCGAATTGCTTCTCCATTAATGATCAAGGGGTCGTATACTTCGGGGATCGACTAGTGGTTCCCAAAGTGCGAAACCTGAGGCGATTGATCCTTAAGGAAGCTCATGAATCTCCTCTCACCATTCATCCCGGTAGTACTAAGATGTATCAGGACCTACGCCAGAGGTTCTGGTGGACTAGGATGAAGAGAGAAATTGCTCAGTATATTGCTAATTGCGACGTCTGTCATCGTGTAAAAGCAGAGCATCAACGGCCTGCTGGCACCCTTCAACCCTTAGCTATTCCTGAATGGAAATGGGATAAAATTGGTATGGATTTCATTACCGGGTTTCCCAGGACCAAGAGAGGGAATAATGCTATTTTCGTCGTGGTCGATCGTCTTTCCAAAGTAGCCCATTTCTTACCTGTTCGTGAGAGTATAACCGCTAGTCAGCTGGCAGATTTGTACATCTCCCGAATAGTGTCTCTCCATGGTGTTCCTTTGGAAATTAACTCGGATCGAGGAAGTCTTTTCACCTCTCGATTTTGGGAAAGTTTCCAAAATGCTATGGGAACTCGTCTCTTCTTTAGCACCGCTTTCCACCCTCAGTCGAGTGGTCAAGTGGAACGCGTCAACCAAATTCTAGAAGACATGCTTCGAGCCTCTGTTATCTCTTTCGGAATGGACTGGGAGAAGTGCCTTCCATTTGCCGAATTCGCTTACAACAACAGCTATCAATCTAGCTTGGGTAAAGCCCCTTTTGAAGTTCTCTATGGACGACGATGTCGAACACCCCTTAACTGGTCAGAGACCGGGGAAAGACAATTCTTTGGCCCGGATATGATTCAGGAAGCAGAAGAACAAGTTCGTATCGTTCGTGAAAAGTTGAAAACAGCCCAATCTCGTCAAAAGAGTCAATATGACCAAAAACATAACTCTATGACTTTCGAGGTTGACGAGAAGGCTTATCTTCGGGTCACCCCTCTGAAGGGAACCCATCGTTTCGGTATCAAAGGCAAATTGGCTCCTCATTACATTGGACCTTTTCGCATTCTTGCCAAACGAGGAGAAGTTGCCTACCAGTTGGAACTACCTCCGCACCTCTCCAGAGTTCACGATGTCTTCCACGTTTCTCAACTCAGGCGTTGCTTCTCGGATCCTATCCGTGAAGTGGACCACGAAACGCTTGATCTCCAAGATGATCTTACATATCGAGAGTACCCCATTCGTATCCTCGATCAAGCCGAACGTACCACGCGACGTCATAATATCAAGTTTCTCAAGGTTCAATGGTCGCACCATTCTGAGGATGAAGCAACTTGGGAAAGGGAGGATCGTCTTCGACTTGAATATCCCGCCTTCTTCTCGGAGGAACCCAAATCTCGGGACGAGATTCTTTTGAGTGGGGGTGAGTTGTCACACCCTAGCTAGTCATGCATTAGAGTGTTGCATCATGTTTACTCTTTCATCAGAAACTTGAAATGGGGATGACAGAACCCCCAGTCCCTTCTGAAACCAACTAGGGTTACTAAAATAATTTTTCAATGAACCTGAAATGCCCTTCTAAAATGCCCATCATTTTTGTCTTGGTTCAGAACCTCTGCCAAAAGTGGTGCACATTTTCCTAGGACATCTTAGGGTTTTTGAATTAAATCATAAATATTTGAATTTGGGCATTTAAAATAATATAAAATATTTAAATGCTCAAATATCTCCAAACTAAAATGTTTCATGTTGGAAATAATCCAACTATGGGCCAGGAATAGTTTGGTGATTTTTGAAGTTGCCTAGGTATTTTATTTAATTCAACAAAGTTGCAGATTTAATAAATAAAAACAGAAATAGAAAAAAAAAGGGGGGAAACTTACCTGGGCTCCTCCCTGTGCGGCCCAGCCAGCTGGCCGGCCCAGCAAGCCAGCCCAGCCCACCACCGCCGTCGTGCTCCTGGCGCCAGTCGGCCAGGCGTGTGGCCGGCGCGCGCGCACGGCCGGAGCGCCACGCCACCAGCTCGTCTGCCTGCCTCCCTCGCCAGCGCGACGCCGCGGCGCTTCTTCTCGGTGCCGCCCCGATCCCCTGGCCTTATCCCCCTCTCTCTCCCGTGCTGCTCCCTCCCTCTCTCTCACGGCCGAACACCACCGTCGCCGCCGTTCGCCATAGCCGCCGTCTCCGACCACCCCTCGCTCCCCCGACTAGCTCAGGAGCTCCGCCTCGACTCCCTCTTCCTCCCCACCGCTCCACGGGTCTCCGGAAGCCCTGCATCGCCGCCACGTCGCCGTTCCCCTCTTCGGGCTCCAACCACCGTCACCGTCAAATTCGTCGTCTCCGGCGCGTCCCCGAGCCCGCTTCGACGCCCACTGCAACCGCGGTGAGCCCCCGAGTCGTTTCCCCCTTCTCCCCTGGTCTCTCCCGACCTCTAGGCCCTAGCCCCACCTCGGCCGAGAGCTCCACGCCGCCGACGATGTCGCCGTCGTGGCCACGGTCGCCGTAGCGCCCAACCGAGCACACCATCGTGCTCCACACCTCACGAGGAGCACGTAGCACGCACCAACACCCCCCCCTAACGCCCTGCAACACCGTTTCCGACCGCACCCGAACTCCGGCCGCCGCAGCCGAGCTCGCCATCGTCAACTCCGGCCACCCCGAGCCCAACCACCACCACCAATAGTCGCGGCTCAACCTCAGCAACACGTAGATGCCTTCCGCCGTCCATTTGGTTGCCGGAATGGCAAAAAGCACTTTCGCCGCCGTCTCGGACCTCGCCGGCGTCATGTCGCCGGTGGGGTTTGACTTGTCTGACCTGGGGTTTGACCCCCCCAGGGTCACTGACACGTGGGCCCTGTCGGCCAGGTGGTTAGGTTAGCGCTAACTACTGTTAGTCAACCCCCCCTGACACTAAGAGTGGGCCCCAGCGCCACTAATCCCTAATTAGGATTAAATTAAACCTGTTAAACCCCCCCTGTCACTGACGTGTGGCCCCCACACGTCAGGTTTGACTCCAGCCAATCGCAGTTGACCACTGACGTCATGCTGACGTCATGCTGTCGCAATATTCATATTTCTGGATTTAAATTAAATCAGAAAATTCCAGAATATTATTTAAACTTCAAAAATTCATAACTTTTATTCTGTAACTCCAAATTGGACAAATTATATATGAAAAATGATCAGAAAAATCCAATCTATCCATCTGTACTATTTTCATGCATGATCAAACAAGTTAAATTGATGTTTTAAGCAGAACAAGGAAAAGCACTTTAAAAGGCCATGTTTGAGTTTGAAATTTGAATCTATGATTCAAATTTGTTCAAACCCTTCTGGTTTTAGTTGCATTAGCCCAACACACTCATATTGCCATGTTTCATGCATGCATCATATTGTTGCACATTGTTTGGTGATGCTTGTGTATCGATGTCCTTTGCGACAGGTTCTGCCCCCGAGGAGTACCGTGATTACCCTAACGAGGAACCGTATCAGTGCATCGAACCATCAGGCAAGCAACCAACCATTTGATCATATCGATACAATCCCATGTTCTCGCTCCTGCTGTCTTTTACTGCATTAAGACAACGCGATTCAAACTGCTGTGTGTTACGGTAGTTGAACCCATTTCCTCTGCATGACCTGTCATTGCCACAGTAACTAGATGAAACCCACTAGCATGTGTAGGAGTTGATTGAGCCATATGTATGTGTTGTTCCTACCTTGCTATGCCTGCTATGCTTAGAGTCGTGTCAGGTCTGGTTCATCTGGGTGATGGGCTAGAGTGAAATGATTATGTCGGTAATGAGAGTGGTGTGGTGAACACGATTTGGTAAAGGTATCGATGAGAGGCCATGTAGGAGTACATGGTGGGTTGTTTCATTGAAGCCGACCTTAAGCACTGAGATCTGTATGTGTGATTTAAGAATCAGCTACTACCATGCATTGGGCCTGAAACCAATGGACCCTCTCGACTTCTTATTCACCCTAGTTCTCCGTCCAGGAGTTGCAAGTAGTTTCTGGTGTTTGTAGCCTACTGGAGGCCGTGGACAGCGCTGACCGTAGGGGTGGGCTGTGATGCGGTAGGTACGTGGCACGGTGTACCGAATACCCGTTAGGTATCCCGGGAACCCTGTTCACATCGTTCGGGGCCGTATGGGAAACCTCGGCCGGACTCCCTGCGGATGGAACCTGAATAGGCGATAAACCTGGACTGGAGGCTTAGGTGATTAGGTAGGTCGTGGCCGACACCCACGTTGGGCTTCCGCTTGAAGGTTGCCGAGTACATGTCGTGTAAACGACGGTAAGTGGTGAGAGCGTGTATGAAGAAGTACACCCCTGCAGGGTTAACATGATCTATTCGAATAGCCGCGTCCGCGGTAAAGGACTACTTGGTTGCCTATACAGTTCATAGACAAGTAAATGGAAACTACTAAAAGCCTCAAGATAAGTGTGAGTGCCGAGGATGGCTCTTCCGAAGGAAGACGGAGGTGGATCCTCGGTAGTGTATTGAAGTGGTGAGTAGTGGACTCGTGTGCGCAAAACATTTCAAGTTGGAGTGTCGTAGGATAGCCTAGCCAAGAGTCAAAGCTGGCTTGCTGCAATAACTCCACCAACCCTTCTTGATACTATGCATGTATGTAGGATCTGATGTAAGTCTTGCTGAGTACCTTTGTACTCATGTTGCTATAATCTACATTTTTACAGAAGACGCTGCAACCCCTTCTGATGGGTTCTATGTAGACGTTGACATCAACGAGTAGGCTAAAGACCCAGGTGGTGACCCTGAGCTTGTGATGGACCACGTAGTATAGCTAGGCTTCCAAGCCTCTTTTATTTTACTAGTTGTCTGTACCCAGACAATGTATTTCCGCTGCTGGCTGGTATGACTGTATGACTTGTATGTTGGGTCGTGAGACCCGTACCTTTGTGTATGTTATGTATGGCTCCCTGAGCCTTAAATAAAGTACTTGTGTCATAGAGTTATGTTGTGATGCTTCGTTGTATTTGCACATATCGAGCATATTGTGTGTATGATTGAAATGCTTGGTATGTGTGGGATCTGACTATCTAGTTGTTTATCTTTAGTAGCCTCTCTTACCGGGAAATGTCTCCTAGTGTTACCGCTGAGCCATGGTAGCTTGCTACTGCTCTGGAACACTTAGGCTGGCCGGCATGTGTCCTTCTTCGTTCCCGTGTCTGTCCCTTCGGGGAAATGTCACGCTTTGAGTACCGGAGTCCTGTTAGCCCGCTACAGCCCGGTTTACCGGAGTCCTGCTAGCCCAGTGCTACAGCCCGGACCCACTTGTTGATGACCGACACGTTCGAAGCTGGGTCATGGATGCCTGTCCCTGTAAGCCTGTGCCACTTTGGGTTTACGACTAGTCATGTCAGCCCGGGCTCCTTATCATATGGATGCTAGCGACACTATCATATACGTGAGCCAAAAGGCGCAAACGGTCCCGGGAAAAGGTAAGACGACACCCGTGGGGATACCGTGCGTGAGGCCGCAAAGTGATATGAGGTGTTACCAGCTAGATCGATGTGACATCGAGTCGGGGTCCTGACAACATTGGCATCAGAGCCGGACTGCCTGTAGGTTCTCCAAGCCAAACTGGTCGATGTTGAGTCTAGAAATTCTTTAGTTATATGTAGGGGAATTGTTTGTGGGTTGGAACGTAAGGCTCTTTTTACTCCTTATACCTTATGACTTTCTGATCTGAGTCAGTCCATTCTTCCACCGGGGGTTAAGGAATTAGGATCTATTCTCTCTATCAGGATCATGTGTTACTAATCAGTAGTACCTTATAAGTTTGATGGATACAAGCCTAGTTCAGCTCTACTACCACATTATGTTGCCAGAATGGTTTCAGAACTTTGATATGATGATGTTGAGTGTGTACGAAATCCTTTGTCAAATGTCCCAAAATCCTTTTTGAGCAGGCTATCGCGCGGGCGAAGGGGTTCGGAGAAATTTCCAAATTTTGCCCGTGACTATATATAGCCAGACCCTGTCGGTGTGACCGAGTGGAACAACTCGGTGGCACCGAGATTCATAACTGCGTGCAGTTACTGAAACTCGGTGTGACCGAAAGGTTCAAATCGGTTGCACCGAGATCGAAAACCTAGATCAACTTAATGATCTCGGTAGGACCGAAAGTGAAGTATCGGTCAGACCGAGAATCATAAAGAGGTTTTGGAAGTTTAAGTCTATGACGAATCGGGGACTCCGAGCGCTCCTCACACAGAGTGGTTCGAATCTGACTTGATCAAATTTTGTGATGCAGCATGAATAGAGTTTGAGATGAGAAAAGCATAGATAGCTAGAGGAGGTTCTTAGGCATTCTTGTCCATCCACTTGGCAAAATAGGATAAAGCCAAACAATCAAAACAACAAATGGATGTCCTCGAATGAGTAAAATATGCAATCAGCATGCTCACACAATAAGATGGCAAATGATATATGTGGCAAGGCATGAACAACCAATTCTAGCATCTATCAAGCAATTTGCGATGACTAGGTCATCTATATATGAGTATATTGACTTAGGAGTCAAGTGAGAACACTTGATCGTAGGTCATACTCATCATTTAAGCTCAAGTGGGGTTACCACTTTTACATAAAGCATTGTTTTGTTCACATCTTTAGAGTTGCTTTAGCTCAAGTCTTAGAGTAAAGCTCCCCCTAGATGTGATATCCCCCCTAAGAGGGATGAACTAACCTTGGGTTTTGTCGATGATGACTTCATGTAGATATTGAAGATGTGGATGCTCAATGTTGATGTAGATCTCTTGGAGCTATCCATTTGAGTGAATTGCACTTTCAATACCTACATGGGTTAGTCCCACAAGGAACAAACAAGGATATCCATAGACATAGAGTGATGCACACAAAAGATGATGTCCATGAAAACTTTTAGGTTACCTTGTCCCTTGTCTTACCAACAAGAGGGTTTGTGACTCCTTGAACTAGTGCAAGATGTGGAAGTTGATTGCACTTGTTCTTGCCAAAATGATAAGAGTGAAGTATGTTGGCGGAGTCACCCTCAAGAACTCTCTAGTTCTTCTTCTTTTGGATCCACATCATCTTGATGGGAATCCTTGGAGTTTTAGTCATACATGAATGAAGTGGAACTTGAAGTAGTCTTGGGAATCCACTTGACTAAGGTCTTTGGAGCTTCTTCAGATGCATGAATTTCCTCTTGAAGCTTGTCCTTGCCTTTTTGCTAGTAGTCTTGTGGTGGAAGATCATCTTGAGCTTGTGTCCCCTTGAAAGAAGTATACTTCTCTTGTTGAGGGACAAACTTCGTCTTGGGGTATTGATCTTCTTCCCATTCAACTCCATTGGCATTGAACTTTCGTTCAAAACCAACACCTTGATTCTTCCGGTGCATTCCTTGCTTGCGCACAATTTTCTCGAATTGCTTACTCCCGGCAAGGCTCTTGTACACTCCTTTCTCTATAATTCCCTTCAATAAGCTATTTTCTTGCTCAAGTGTAACTTGGCTAAGAGAATCATTAGTGGAATCAAGAGAACTACTAGAAGCAACAATATTGGATTTAGCATGATCATTGTTACTACTAGAGGAAGAATCTTTGTTGTTACTAGACTTGACTTGAGGCATGTAAGTGGATAAGAGTAAACGCTTGGCAATGTAAGAAGAACTTTTCTTTCGGAGATCATCATTGATTGCCTTTAAGAACTCATGCTCTTGCTCAAGATTGAGCTTTTCAAAGCGTAGTTTCTCATGAGCTCTTAAAAGTTCTCGGTGATCTTCGAAGATAGTGTCATGAGCTAACTTAAGAGTTTTTAGTTCTTTAGTTTGAGCTCAACCTTCTCCTTATCATTGTCACTCGTTTTATCTTGATTAGCATGATTAATTGGTCTTTTATCATAGTATTCATCACTAGAGTTATCACCAAGCAAATCATCACCTAACAAGTCATCTTCATCACTATTGAAATCAACATACTCGGGGTGTGTTACCTTAGGACCTTTGGCCATGAAGCATCTTCCAATTCCTTCATTTGGTGAGTCAAATATGTCGTAGGAGTTGGTTGACACGAGTGCTAGACCGGCAACACCTTCATCTTGAGTATCTTCGGAGTCGGAGTGATAACTTCTCTCGGAGTGGCTGTCGGAGTCGGAGCCGGATACCCATTCACCAACATGAGCTTGATGTCTTCGTCTTGTATAGCTCCTTGATGATTTTTCCTTCCTTTCTGAATCCTTGCTTCTCCGTGAGTATCTTCGTTCATAACGATCATCTCTACTCCTTCTCTCTCTTGGTGGTGATCCTTTGCTTCTTCTTTTTGGAGAATCTTCTCTTCTCTTGTAGGGAGCCGTACACTCATTGGAATAGTGTCCGGGTCTTCCACAGTTGTAACAGTTTCGCTCTCGACTAGAAGATCTTTTGTCATTGTAGGACCTTGACTTGGAGCTTCTATCTTTGCTGCTACTCTTGTAGAACTTGTTGAAGTTCTTCACCGTTAAGCTCAATTCTTCATTGAAGTCTTGTTTCTCACTTGATGATGTAGGGGCTTCACATGAGGCTTTATAGGAACCACTTGATTTGTTGTGAAGTTCCTCTTTATCCTTAAGTGACATCTCATGAGCAACAATTCTTCCAATCACTTCCGTTGGCTTGAGATCTTTGTAATTGGGCATCTTTTGGATCAATGTGCACACGGTATCATATTTTCCATCCAAGGCTCTTAGGATCTTCTTGATGATGAATCTATCGGTCATCTCTTCACTTCCTAAGCCGGCAATCTCATTTGTGATGAGAGCAAGCCTAGAGTACATTTCGGCGACACCTTCACCATCCTTCATCTTGAACTTGTCAAGTTGGCTTTGAAGCACATCCAACTTGGATTCCTTGACGGAGTCGGTACCTTCGTGCATATCAATCAAAGTGTCCCAAATTTCCTTTGCATTCTCAAGGCGGCTGATTTTGTTGAATTCTTCGGGGCACAATCCGTTGAAGAGAATATCACAAGCTTGAGCATTGTATTGCAACATCTTCAACTCATCCGCGGTAGCTTCACGGTTTGGTTCTTTCCCATCAAAGAAGTCACCTTGCAAACCAACACAAACAATAGCCCAAACGGCGGGGTTATGTCCAAGAATATGCATTTTCATTTTATGCTTCCAACTAGCAAAATTAGTACCATCAAAGTAAGGACCTCTACGGTGATAATTTCCCTCGCTAGACGCCATACTCTCCTAGGTTGTGAAACCAAGGCTATGACCACCAAAAGCTATGGAGATCAAGCAAATGGAGACCAAGGCTCTGATACCACTTGTAGGATTGAAAGTATGTCTAGAGGGGGGTGATTAGACTACTTGACCAAATAAAAACTTAACCTTTTCCCAATTTTAGTTCTTGGCAGATTTTAGCTATTTTAGGATAAGTCAAGCAATCATCACACAATACAAGCAAGCATGCAAAGAGTATATTGGCAGCGGAAAGTAAAGCATGCAACTTGCAAAAATGTAAAGGGAAGGGTTTGGAGAATTCAAACGCAATTGGAGACACAGATGTTTTTCCCGTGGTTCGGATAGGTGGTGCTATCCTACATCCACATTGATGGAGACTTCAACCCACGAAGGGTAACGGTTGCGCGAGTCCACACAGGGCTCCACCCAAGGGCAACGGTTGCGCGAGTCCACACAGGGCTCCACCCACGAAGGGTCCATGAAGAAGCAACCACCCACAAAGGGTCCACGAAGAAGCAACCTTGTCTATCCCACCATAGCCATCGCCCATGCAGGACTTGCCTCACTAGCGGTAGATCTTCACGAAGTAGGCGATCTCCTTGCCCTTACAAACTCCTTGGTTCAACTCCACAATCTTGTCGGAGGCTCCCAAGTGACACCTAGCCAATCTAGGAGACACCACTCTCCAAGAAGTAACAAATGGTGTGTAGGTAATGAACTCCTTGCTCTTGTGCTTCAAATGATAGTCTCCCCAACACTCAACTCTCTCTCATAGGATTTGGATTTGGTGGAAAGAATATTTGAGTGGAAAGCAACTTGGGAAGGCTAGAGATCAAGATTCATATGGTAGGAATGGAATGTCTTGATCTCAACACATGAGTAGGTGGTTTTCTCTCAGAACATATGAGTAGGAATGGTGTGTGTGTTCTGATAGCTCTCTCATCGAATGAGAAGGAGGTGGAGGGGTATATATAGCCTCCACACAAAATTCAACCGTTACACACAATTTACCAATCTCGGTGGGACCGAATCAGAAAACTCGGTCTGACCGAAGTAGTAAACCTAGTGACCGTTAGGAATTTCGGTGGGACTGACATGCAACTCGGTAGGACCGATTCGGTTAGGGTTTGGGCATAACGTAATATCGATGAGACCGATTACACAAACTCGGTGAGACCGAATTTGGTAATTAGCTAACCAGAGAGTTGGTCAGGCAAACTCGGTGGAACCGATTTGCTCTTTCGGTGAGACCGAGTGGAACCCGGTGAGACCGAAAAGTTACAAAGGGGAAACACTGAGTTTACATTGCAATCTCGGTGGGACCGATTCGCTCTTTCGGTGGGACCGAAAAGTTATGAAAGGGAAATAGAGAGTTTGCAACCCCATCTCGATGGGACCGAGATCCTTATCGGTAGAACCGAATTGCTAGGGTTTGGCAGTGGCTAATGACAAGTGAAAATCGGTGGCGCCGGATAGGAAGAATTGGTAGGACCGAGTTTGGCTTAGAGTTTAGGTCATATGTGGATATGGGAAAGTAGTTGAGGGTTTTGGAGCATATCATTAAGCACATGAAGCAAGAGGCTCATTAAGCAACACCTCATCCCTCCTTGATAGTATTGGCTTTTCCTATGGACTCAATGTGATCTTGGATCACTAAAATATAAAATGAAGAGTCTTGAGCTTTTGAGCTTGAGCCAATCCTTTGTCCTTAGCATTTTGAGGGTTCCACTTTCACATCCATGCCATGCCAATCATTGAGCTTTCCTGGAATAGTCACCTTGGAATATCATTAGCTCAATGAGCTATATGTTGTTATGAATTACCAAAACCACCTAGGGATAGTTGCACTTTCAACTCCATCGTTTAGTTTGTTGCTATTGCTTTCTTCATGACTTATACATGTTCCTATGACTATGAGATTATGCAACTCCCACTTACCGGAGGAACACTTTGTGTGCTACCAAACATCACAACGTAACTGGGTGATTATAAAGGTACTCTATAGGTGTTTTCGAAGGTACTTGTTGTGTTGGCATATTTCGAGATTAGGATTTGTCACTCCGATTGTCAGAGAGGTATCTCTAGGCCCACTCAGTAATACACATCACTTAAGCCTTGTAAGCATTGCAACTAATGAGTTAGTTGCGGGATGATGTGTTACAAAAAGAGTAAAGAGACTTGCCGGTAACGAGATTGAACTAGGTATTGAGATACCAATGATCGAATCTCGGGCAAGTAACATACCGATGACAAAAGGAACAACGTATGTTGTTATGCGGTCTGGCCGATAAAGATCTTCATAGAATATGTGGGAGCCAATATGAGCATCCAGGTTCCGCTATTGGTTATTGACCGGAGACGTGTCTCGGTCATGTCTACATAGTTCTCGAACCCGTAGGGTCCGCACGCTGAACGTTTCGATGACAGTTATATTATGAGTTTATATGTTTTGATGCACCGAAGGTTGCTCAGAGTCCCTGATATGATCACGGACATGACGAGGAGTCTCGAAATGGTCAAGACATGAAGATTGATATATTGGAAGCCTATATTTGGATACCGGAAGTGTTCCGGGTGAAATCGGGATTTTGCCGGAGTACCGGAGGGGTTACCGGAACCCCCCGGGGGTTAATGGGCCATAGTGGGCCTTAGTGGAGAAGAGGAGAGGCGGCCAGGGCAAGGGCCGCGCGCCCCTCCCCCCTAGTCCTAATAGGATGAGGAGAAGGGGGCAGCGCCCCCCCTTTCCTTCTTCTCCTCCACCTCTTTCCCCTCTTCTCCTAATCCAACAAGGAAAAGGGAGGGAGTCCTACTCCCGGTAGGAGTAGGACTCCTCCTGGCGCGCCCCTCCTGGCCAGCCGCACCTCCCCCATTGCTCCTTCATATACAGGGGTAGGGGGGCACCCTAGATACACAACAATTGATCGTTTGATATTTCAGCTGTGTGCGGTGCCCCCTCCACCATAGTCCACCTCTATAATACTGTAGTGGTGCTTAGGCGAAGCCCTGCGTCGGTAGAACATCATCATTGTCACCACGACGTCGTGCTGACAAAACTCTCCCTCAACACTCGGCTGGATCGGAGTTCGAGGGACGTCATCGCGCTGAACGTGTGCTGAACTCGGAGGTGTCGTACGTTCGGTACTTGATCGGTCGGATCGTGAAGACGTACAACTACATCAACTGTGTTGTGCTAACGCTTCCGCTTTCGGTCTACGAGGGTACGTGGAAAATACTCTCCCCTCTTGTTGCTTTGCATCACCATGATCTTGCGTGTGCGTAGGAAAATTTTGAAATTACTACGTTCCCCAACACATACTAACAAAATAATTATGTATTCTCAAGATAACATGGACAAAGAAAGTTTATCCCTACAAAATCATATAGTATGGCTATGCTCCATCTTCATCACACAAAATATTCAAATCATGCACAACCCCGATGACAAGCCAAGCAATTTTTACATACTTTTCATGTTCTCAAACCTTTTCAACTTTCACGCAATACATGAGCGTGAGCCATGGACATAGCACTATAGGTGGAATAGAAGGTGGTTGTGTAGAAGACAAAAATAAGGAGATAGTCTCACATCAACTAGGCGTATCAACGGGCTATGGAGATGCCCATCAATAGATATCAATGTGAGTGAGTAGGGATTGGCATGCAACGGATGCACTAGAGCTATAAGTGTATGAAAGCTCAAAAAGAAACTAAGTGGGTGTGCATCCAACTTGCTTGCTCACGAAGACCTAGGGCAATTTGAGTAAGCCCATTGTTGGAATATACAAGCCAAGTTCTATAATGAAAAGTTCCCACTAGTATATGAAAGTGACAACATAGGAGACTCTCTATCATGAAGATCATGGTGATAGTTTGAAGCACACGTGTGGTAAAAGGATAGTAGCATTGCCCCTTCTCTCTTTTTCTCTCATTTTTTGTTTTTTTGGGCCTTATTTTTTTTGGCATTTCTCTTTTTTATGTCCTCACATGGGACAATGCTCTAATAATGAAGATCATCACACTTTTATTTACTTACAACTCAAGAATTACAACTCGATACTTAGAACAAAATATGACTCTATATGAATGCCTCCGGCGGTGTACCGGGATGTGTAATGAATCAAGAGTGACATTTATGAAAGATTTATGATCGGTGGCTTTGCCACAAATACAATGTCAACTACATGATCATGCAAAGCAATATGACAATGATGAAGCATGTCATAATAAATGAAACTATTGAAAGTTGCATGGCAATATATCTCACAATGGCTATGGAAATGCCATAATAGATAGGTATGGTGGTTGTTATGAGGAAGGAATATGGTGGGTTTATGGTGTCGGCGAGTGTTGCGCGGTACTAGAGAGGCTAGCAATGGTTGAGGGATGAGAGTGCGTATAATCCATGGACTCAACATTAGTCATAAAGTACACTCACATACTTATTGCAAAATTCTATTCGCTATCGAAAAAAAGTAATACGTGCATGCTCCTAGGGGCATAGAATGGTAGGACAAGACCATTGCTCATCCTCGACCGCCACTCATAAGGAAGACAATCAAAAAATATCGCATGATCCAACTTTGTTACATAACGGTTGACCATACGTGCATGCTACGGGACTCACAAACCTTAACACAAGTATTTCTCAAATTCACAACTACTCACTAGCATGACACCATATTCATATCTCAAAACAATCATAAAGAATCAAACTTCTCATTGTATTCAATGCACTTTATATGAAAGTTTTTATTATATCCCTCTTGGATGCCTATCATATTAGGACTAGATTCATAACCTAAGAAAATTACCATGCTGTTTAAGAATCTCAAAATAATATTAGTGAAGTATGAGAGTTCATCAATTTCTTCAAAATAAAACCACAGTCGTGCTCTGAAAAGATATAAGTGAAGCACTAGAGCAAACGACAAACTACTCCAAAAAATATAAGCGAAGCACAATGAGTAGTTGAATAATTACATAACTATGTGAAGACTCCTTCTCATAAATAAAATTTCAGATATTAAGTACTTTATTCGAACATCAAGAAAAACAAAACAAAATGACATTGCAAGGATAGCACATATCATGTAAAGAAGCAAAAACTTAGGCTCAACCAAAACTGACCGATAGTTGTTGAAGAAGAGAGGTGGGATGCCAACCGGGGCATCCCGAAGCTTAGATGCTTGAGACTTATTGAAATATTAATTATCGATGCCTTGGGAATCCCCAAGCTTGAGCTTTTGTGTCTCCTTAATTCCTTTCATATCATGGTTTTCCTAAATCTTAAAAACTCCATCCACACAAAACTAAACAAGAACTCGTGAGATAAGTTAGTATAAATCCATGCTAAACCTTATCATTCTCAACTGTAGCAAATCAATAAAATTATTATTTAACATTTCCTACTAATTTCGTCTGCATATTTTACACTCCTATCCTCAAATAGAATCATTAAACGAACAAACATATGCAAACAATGCAAGCATAACAGCAATTTGTCTAAACATGATAGTGTGTAAAGAATGCAAGAGGAATCATACTTATTTAACTCCAAAAATTATGAAAACTTACCACATTGTAGATAATTTGTTTTTACACTTTGTGTAAAAATTTGAAGATTTTATCATGTTCTGACTATTCACAAATACTCAAAACATAACATCAAACTTTCCGTTTTTAAAACAGCAACATATGGACTTGTAAAATAAGCATGGTAAAGGATATACTTTACCTTTTTATTGTAGTAAAAGATGCAAAATATTAATCTAAATAACAGCATGCAAATCCTAATAAAAGAAAATGATGCTCCAAGTAAAACTCATATCATGTGGTGAATAAAAATATAGCCTCAAGTAAACTTACCGATAGACGAAGACGAAAGAGGGGATGCCATCCGGGGCATCCCCAAGATTAGGCTGTTGGTTGTCCTTGAATATTACCTTGGGGTGCCTTATACATCCCCAAGCTTAGGCACTTTCCACTCCTTATTCATAGTCCATCGAATCTTTACCCAAAACTTGAAAACTTCACAACACAAAACTTAATAGAAAACTCATAAGCTCCGTTAGCATAAGAAAGCAAATCACCACTTAGGTACTATTAAGACAAGATTCATAATTTTTGACACATGATTACTACTGTACCCTATAATTTCTGCAATTTATATTAAGCAATATAAGCCATAGAAACTAGAAAACAAGCAAAGTATGCAACGAAAACAGAATCTGTCAAAAACAGAACAATCTGTAGTAATCTATAAATCTCGAGTACTTCTGTAACTTCAAAAATCCTAAGATATTAGGAAGTCCTAGATAGTTCATTTATTAATCCTATGAAAAAGGAATCAGTATTTTATCGTGTTTCTATTAAAAATTAAAACTAATCTCCTGCGAGCAAAAGTTTATGTTTTTCAGCAGGATCAAATCAACTATCACCGTAAGCTATCCCAAATGTCTTACTTGGCACTTTATTGAAATAAAAGCTATGAAAAATGATTACTACAGTAGCTTAATCATGTGAACACACAAAAACAGTAGGGGTAAATATTGGGTTGTCTCCCAACAAGCGCTTTTCTTTAATGCCTTTCTAGCTAGGCATGATGATTTCAATGATGCTCGCATAAAAGATAAGATTTGAAATATAAAGAGACCATCATGAAGAATATGACTAGCACATTTAAGTCTAACCCACTTCCTATGCATAGGGATTCTATGAGCAAACAATTTATGGGAACAAGAATCAACTAGCATAGGAAAGCAAAACAAGCATAACTTCAAGATTTTAAGCACATAGAGAGGAAACTTGATATTATTGCAATTCCTATGAGCATATATTCCTCCCTCATAATAATTTTTAGTAACATCATGAATTAATTCAACAATATAACCATCACATAAAGCATTCTTTTCATGATCTACAAGCATATAATTTTTATTACTCTCCACATAAGCAAATTTCTTCTCATGAATAGTAGTGGGAGCAAACTCAACAAAATAACTATCATGTGAGGCATAATCCAATTGAAAGTTAAAATCATGATGACAAGTTTCATGGATATCATTATTCTTTATAGCATACGTGTCATCACAATAATCTTCATAGATAGGAGGGATGCTTTCATCATAATAAATTTGCTCATCAATACTTGGGGGACAAAAAATATCATCTTTATCAAACATGGCATCGCCAAGCTTGTGGCTTTGCATATCATTAGCGTCATGGATATTCAAAAAATTCATACTAACAATACTGCAATCATGCTCATCATCCAAAGATTTAGTGCCAGACAATTTAATGCATTCTTCTACTAACACTTTGGCACAATTATCGGAATCCTTATTTTCACGAAAGATATTAAAAAGATGAAGCATATGAGGCAACCTCAATTCCATTTTTTGTAGTTTTGTTTTATAGACTAAGCTAGTGATAAAACAAGAAACAAAAAGATTCGATTGCAAGATCTAAAGATATACCTTCAAGCGCTAACCTCCCCGGCAACGGCGCCAGAAAAGAGCTTGATGTCTACTACACAACCTTCTTCTTGTAGACGTTGTTGGGCCTCCAAGTGCGGAGGTTTGTAGGATAGTAGCAAATTTTCCTCAAGTGGATGACCTAAGGTTTTTCAATCTGTGGGAGGCATAGGATGAAGATGGCCTCTCTCACACAACATGCAACCAAATAACAAAGAGTCTCTTGTGTCCCCAACACACCCAATACAATGGTAAATTGTATAGGTACACTAGTTCAGTGAAGAGATGGTGATACAAGTGCAATATGGGTGGTAGATATAGGTTTTGGTAATCTGAAAATATAAAAACAGCATGGCAACTAATGATAAAAGTGAGCACAAACGTTATTGCAATGCTTCGAAACAAGGCCTATGGTTCATACTTTCACTAGTGCAAGTTCTCTCAACAATAATGAAATAATTATATCATATAACTATCCCTCAACATGCAACAAAGAGTCACTCCAAAGTCACTAATAGCGGAGAACAAACGAAGAGATTATTGTAGGGTACGAAACCACCTCACAGTTATTATTTCCGATCAATCCATTGGGCTATTCCTATAAGTGTCACAAACATCCCTAGAGTTCGTAGTAAAATAACACCTTAAGACACATCTCAACCAAAACCCTAATGTCACCTCAAGTATCCGCGGGTATGATTATATGATATCCATCACATAATCTCAGATTCATCTATTCAACCAACACAGAGAACTTGAAAGAGTGCCCCAAAGTTTCTACCGGAGAGTCAAGACGAAAACGTGTGCCAACCCCTATGCATAAGTTTACAAGGTCACAGATCTCGCAAGTTGATCACCAAAACATACATTAAGTGGATCACGTGAATTTCCCATTGTCACCATAGATAAGCACATGCAAGACATACATCAAGTGTTCTGAAATCCTTAAAGACTCAATCCAATAAGATAACTTCAAACGGAAACCTCAATTCATGACAAGGAGATAGAGGGGGAGAAACATCATAAGATCCAACTATAATAGCAAAGATCGTGCTACATCAAGATCATGCCATATCCAGAACACGAGAGAGATAGAGATCAAACACATAGCTACTAGTACATACCCTCAGCCCCGAGGGTGAACTACTCCCTCCTCGTCATGGAGAGCACCGGGACGATGAAGCTGGCCACCGGTGATGATTCCCCCCTTCGGTAGGGTGCCGGAACAGGGTCCCGATTGGTTTTTGGTGGCTACAGAGGCTTGCGGTGGTGGAACTCCCGATCTAGGTTATTTTCTGGAGGTTTGGGGATTTATAGGAGAGGTTGGCATCAAGAACAAGTCAGGGGGGCCATGGAGAGTCCACGAGGCACAGGGGCGCGCCCTAGGGGGTGAGCGCACCCTCCACCCTCGTGGGGCCCACAGGACTCCCCTCCGGTAACTCTTCGTTCTAGTATTTTTTATATTTTTCTAGAAAAAATATCTTTTGATTTTCAGCACATTTCGAAAACTTTTATTTCTACACAAAAACAACACCACGGTAGTTGTGCTGAAAACAACATCAGTCCGGGTTAGTTCTAACCAAATCATATCAAAATCATGTAAGAGTATTATAAACATGGAAAGAATACATAAAAAATTATAGATACGTTGGAGACGTATCACTTGCATCATAAGTTTCTTCTGATACCGTGTGGAGGACGACTGAGTTTCTCATATCCAAAACTTCATACTGTGGTATGCAAACTAAAATCCATACACACCCCATAATATTCTGCGACTGATTAGTTGCATGAGAAAAATTGTTTGACTGTCCTCCTTGATCATAGCACATTCTGGCTTTCTTTCGGATGATAACATATTTCAAGCATCATCTACTGCTGAGCCAGACCTTGTATATGAGCCATACCTTTGACTTAAAATATTCCATTTGTCTTGCAATTGACTTGTCTTTTTGCTGGCTTGATCATTGCTCCTCTGAGGATTTTATACTGATGTAGACTCGATGCTGATAATCAATCCAAGACACCATTGGTGTTCTGAGCAGATATTAATGCAATTGACTGGGCAGACCATAATGTTCAGCTGAGCTTCTTCAAGATTTTTAGAATCCTTATTGCATCTTTGAGTCCAGTGTCGGTTGATGAGAAATTTCCATGAGGGGAAATAAGGTAACACAGATGGCCCAAAAAGAAAAACACCAAAATAAAACTCAACTTAAAAATCACACAACACCCAATTCACACACAAACAAGGTCACATATTACTGCTAGTCACACAATATGCATGCCTACTTAAGCACACAAATTTCACAGGAACTCCGGTTATGATTTAACATGCTGTGACGGTGTGCACAAGGACGAATCACTATGTGGAAGGATTGGTGTAAACATCGTTACACCAAGTGCTAGCTTAGCCAGGTAGCAACCTGAACTAGATCGGAGGTGAAGACACACTCAATAACCATGTAGCTGGAGACAAATGTCGTGACCACCTCATTATCAAGCGGACGGAAAGGATGCATACTCGTCCAAGGAATAGGGTAGCGAGGAAAACCGAGTCGGCTGGCATTTCCCTTTTTATGATGACTGAGACCATTAAGGGTTACCAACACGACAAGATAAAAAGGACGATCCGGGTAGCAACATGTCTACCACCAAAATGATAGGTGAGGCTGAAAGAAGGATATCAGTGCGATACTTGAGCACCATTTCTGAAAATAGTGTCGGGATCACTTGGCATCACTCTGCAGGAACATAAATGATACCAAACACCGAAGAACGAGCAAGAAAAGAAAGCTGGAGAAGTGTGATATGTCTCCAATGTATCTGTAATTTATGAAGTATCATGCGAATATATTATCATTCTTGGATGTTTTACAATCATTTTATAACAATTTTATATCATTTTTGGGACTAACCTATTGAACCAGTGCCCAGTGCTAGTTGTTGTTTTTTGCTTGTTTTTGACATCTTAGGAAATCAATATCAAACGGAGTCCAAACATCGCGAAACTTTACGGAGATTTTTTTGTACTAGAAGGAACCCAATGTGCCAGAGCTACACCTGGGGGGTGCCCCGAGGGGGGCACAACCCACCTGGGCACGCTAGGGCCCCCTAGCGCGCCCAAGTGGGTTGTGCCCACCTCGGTGGCCTCCCGCACCCCTTCTTTGCACGATAAATTCCCAAATATTCCGAAACCCTTCAGGGTTAACCTAGATCAGAAGTTCCACCGTTGTAGGGCTCCATAGCCACCGAAAACCAATCTAGACCCGTTCCGGCACCCTGCCGAGGGGGGGGGGAATCATCTCCAGTGGCCATCTTCATCATCCCGGTGGCCACCATGATGAGGAGGGAGTAGTCCACCCTCGGGGCTAAGGGTTTATACCAGTAGCTATGTGTTTAATCTTTCTCTCTCTCGTGATCTATATCACGGGCTTTGTTAATATAGTCAGATCATATGATGTTTCTCCCCTCTATACTCTTGTTGTGATGAATTGAATCTTTACCCTTTGAAGTTTTGTCATGTCAGATTGAATGTTCAGATTTGAGAACACATGATATATGTCTTGCGGTATGAATACTTGAGGTGGGAATTGGGGTATCTTATTGATTCACTTGATATATGTTGTGGCATTCAACTCACGGATCCCCGCGGTGATATTGGGGTAATCTATGCATAGGTGTTGATGCACGTTTTTATTATCTTTTCTCTGACGGAAACTTTGGAGTCCCCTTTTAGTTCCTTGTCTGGATTGAGTATTATGAATATGAATTTGCTTTCGTGATATTCTAGTACGAACTCTAGGACATATCAAACAGAAAAATAGCTTTGTGTTATTTTAGTACGAACTCTTGAATAGATCGAATGGAAAGAATAACTTTGAGGCGGTTTAGTACCCTACAAACAATTCCTATCTTTTGTTCTCCGCTAATAGGAACTCGGGAGTGATTCTTCGTTACACTTTGAGGGATAATCATATGATCCAACTATGTTAGCTCTGTTGAGAGATTGCACTAGTGAAACTATGGACCCTAGGCCTTGTTTTTAAGCATTGCAATACCGTTTTTGTACATGTTTACTATTTGATACCTTGCTGTTTTTATTTATTCAGATTATAAAAATATATTTCTACCATCCATATTACACTTTAATCACCATCTCTACGCCGAACTAGTGCACCTATACAATTTGCGATTGTATTGGGTGTGTTGGGGACACAAGAGATTTCTTGTATTTGGTTGCACAGTCGTTTGAGAGAGACCATCTTCCTCCTACACTTCTCATGGATTGATAAACCTTAGGTGATCCACTCGAGGGAAAATTGCTACTGTCCTACAAAACTTTGCGTTTGGAGGCCCAACACGTGTCTACAAGAATAAAGTTGCGTAGTAGACATCAAGCTCTTTTCTGGCGCCATTGCCGAGACGGTGAGTGCTTGACGATATATCTTTAGATATTGCAATTGAATATTTTAGTTTCTTATTTTATCACTATTTTGGTCTATAAAAGAAAACTACATAAAAATGGAATTTAGGTTGCATCATATTATTGATCATCTTTATAATATCTTTCTTGAAAATGATGGTTCAGAAAATTGTGCTCAATTGTTAGAATAAGAAGTCAATAAAATGCTTGGCACAAAATATTTGAATGATGAGCATGATTGCAATGTTGTTAGTGTGAATTCTTTGGGTCTAAAAAATGCTAATGATGATTGCACAAGTCATGACAAAAATGTTTCTTATAAGCATGTCACTTTTTGCGGAGTGAATTGGGAGTGCAATTGCGCACCAAAATGGAAGATAGATTTATTAAGAAGCATAAATATTTAGAAAAAATAAAGTTGCAAGAGAGTCTAGAAGATTGTGCTGAAAGATTTAACTTTTTTTGCCACCCTTGTGAACTTTGCAATGAACATGGTCATTTAAAACTCCAATGCAAATTCTTTCATGGTCAAATAGTGTCCAAAAATTGTGATAACTTGATTACCCTTGAGCATCATAAAGAGCTTAGTCTTATTTTGGGGTATGAAGAAATGAAACGTATAACTAAGGGTATTCCAAAATTTAATCGTGAGATATTTCGTGATTTTGATCTAAAGAAATTTATATGTTTTGTGCGGTAAATTGCGTTGAGAATCCTTATATTTCCAAATACCTAAAGACAAGAGAACAAATGGAATATGAAGAGGGTAATAATTAAAGGGAAAATGTTTCCCATTACCATCCTATTGTTTACTATGATGAATCACGTAACAAGGAGGAGCTTCCTATCCAATCAATCTCTTCAGCAAGAAGCTTGAAAGAATCAATTAAACCCACACATGATGTGGTGAAGAAGAAGAAGAAAAGAAAGAGTAGAGGTAAAAGGTATCTCTCCCAAATAATGTCGCTCCTGTCACCATTGTGCCTCATGAAAGTGAATCAAATATGTTGATGGAGAATGATGATATTGATGATGATTTTGTTATGCCTATTGCTTGTTGTGATGATTATGATTGGGAAGACAATGATATCCCTTATGATCTTGAAAATCTTTATAGCACTTGCTTTGAACAATATGATAATAATGTTTGCTATACTATTGGTGCCATTCATGCTATTGATAAGAATGATTGTGATGATATGCCGAACCACAAGCTTGGGGATGCTATGTTTGATGAGTATGATATGTTTGAAGATTTATTTGTTGGAAATAATGCTTGTCCTAAGCTTGGGGATGCTTTGCTTACTGAATATGATCCTTTGATTCCTTCTACTTTCGATAAGAAAATTTATTATGATTATAGAATGACTCCTATTTATGATGATTACATTGATGAAAGTGGGTTTGGAAGAGTCACTGGTGCGCGTCGGTCCTAAACAAATGGTTTTTAACCCCTTTCTGCGACGGCATATGGAACCGTCTCCAAGTGAGTGTGGGCGATAGGGGGGGTCCTTCCCACACAACCCAAAAACCGTCGGGGATAGGGAGCCTTGATGCATACAGTTGTCCCTGTATAACCGTTTCCGATATCTCGAATATCCCAAATGCTTCATCCTTGCTACTCGTTTGTGCTTGCATTGGCATCACAGTCGGAGTTTTGTGATTCTGCCTAAAACTAGGCAGATTCTAGGCACGGGAGCTTTCCAGGAAGATTCTAGGCAGATTCCAGGAACGGGAGATTTATGATGCCTGGCACATCACAAACAGTTCATGATTATAGACCATGTACGATAGGTAGACAATCACACACATTTAGTTTTCCGGTACCGTATGTGATAGTGTTTGACATCACACACGCTTTGCGGACGGCAATTGTGTGCATGCTTACACATGTTTCCTCTCTATGAACCGTCTAGGATTATGGTGTCTATCGCAAACGTTTGTGTTTTATCAACCGTGTGTGCCGTAATGACCTGCACAACGTAATTTCGCCCTAATTTAATTGCTGCTATTTAAAATTGTACCTAATTTAAACTTGGAAGTAGGCTATAACTTTATTCATACCCATCAGGTTCAAACAACCAATGCATTATTCGATTCACAGGTACATATGTTTAAGAATTACATAAGCACCAAATAAAGAATGATGTGCCAGGGTTCTATACTTGTATTATTACAGATGGTAAAGAAAGAGGCGACAGACATTCCAGTTGTTGAAAAAGGTGAAGCGGGATGGCCCTATTGTGCTCTCATGGATGCAGAAGTAATGCAGGACTCTAGTCCAACCCCTTGTGATGGTCGGCCGCCAATCATGTAGTTTGAGAGGTAATCTTGAGTAAACTGCTTCAGGAACCACTGCAAAAGAAAAAAGATTCAGATATTGTCATCTAACACAACTCATTACGGGCACTAAAAAGAAGGCTACAGGGTTCTTACTTACCATCCTGCAGTTCACTGTTGTCTTGCATAAAGTGTAAACAAATAGTTTGATTGAAATTTTTTGACCCATTTTAGTAACAATCTTTATCAGTTTCCTCACTTGATGCTAGTTCATGAATATCTCATTGCCCCATACATAGAAAGGGTCGAAGAGTGGAACTTGGGTAATGATATATGTACCTAAAAGAACCAAGTTAATATTAGAAGCTAAAAAACAATTGAAAAATGATGTAGTACAACACTCCATCCATCCCATTATATAAGATTTTATTACATGTATATCTAGACAACATCAGAACTTTAAGGTAACACTCTTTCTTGTCGCTATGTAGCCTGGGATTGCATATTTAGTCATTTAGTACAATGCATGTTGCTAAACAACAATTGAAAAACGAAAAGGCATGTTAACTGCAATATCCTTAACAGCAACCAAATATCATAATTCATAGTGGTATTGTTGAAACTATTATTGATGAAATTGAACTACACAGCAAATAGTTGCACATATAGAGCATCACATTGTGAAGAACTGAAATAAACAAGTCATAAGGACATCTCTAGGCGATCCTTAAAAAGTTAAAGGACTAAACCCTTTGTGGATATATATATACTCGAGCATGTTTTTGCCTTTTCTAGATCCCCTAAACTTAAGGTTGTAAACTTCAATTTGATCCAGTTCAAAGCAGTTTCAACCGAAAGTAGCATGCATTCAAACATAAACATAGATAGTTCTGCATAACCGAACATAAAACAGAAATTTAAACTAAGCTAAACTACTTTCGGTCGAAGTAGAGGTCGAGCTCCTTCCTCGTCATGTACGGTGTGCCACCTGCCGGGTCCGGTCCAGTACCGTCGTCGGGGTCGTTGGGGAAGGCACTCCTCCACTCGTTGACGTTGATCTCCTCGTCATCAGGGCCCACCTCAATGCCCTCCTCCCGCCGCCTTCGACCTCGTCATCAGAGGAGAGCGCGATAACCTTGCCGCTCTCCGCGCCGGCAAAGATCGCCCGCTCCGCCTCCACGAGCTCCGGGTGCTGCCAAAGTAGCTCTTGCATGTAGGCCTCGTCGGCGGCCTCGGCCTTGAGACGCTCCCATGCCTTGCGGTCCTCCCGTGCCATAGCCGAGCTCACCACCACTGGCTCCAGCGGAACAAGGTGGACTGAACGTGTGCCGAAGGGGAAATTGAGCCTAGCCATTGTAGCGGACCTGCCAGCGGTCGTACTCCATGGCCGTGAGCTTGGCCGTGTGGAAGTACCGAGCCACCGGCGGGTATGGGTCTCTCGATCTGTAATCTCGGCAACCCACGTCCCCCATCGCCACTGCCGGACCCCGAGGTAGGACTTCATCGGCTACCGGGTCTGGGGAAGGACGGGGAAGTCCTCGAACCGGCGTAGGGGCACGGCAGCGGGTGGATCAGGGGACCGGCGACAGGGGATCGGGCCCACGGAGGACGATGGGGACACCTCGGCGGCCACCTCGCCGGCATCGGGCGAAAAGGCCGCGATATACCTCTTTTTGGCTAGTGGCTACTCGAGCTCCCCGGCACATAGGAAGAGGTTGAGGATGGAGGTGCCGGCGATGCCGGCGACCTACCAATGGTTTCGAGGGTTGTGTGTGTATGTGTGATCGGAGGTTGTGTTTGAGGAAATACTACATCAACTGAAAATTTTACTAGGCGGGAATAACAAGGCGGGGCTACTGAAAATTTGGATCAAGGGTGAGCAGAAATTTTTGAGATTGCAAGGGATGCAAAGGCGGGAGTAAAATTCCGGGGCTACTGAAAATTTGAATCAAGGGACTGAAGCAGATAGGGATGCAGAGGCGGGAGTTTTGGGGGAGCGAGCTAGTGTGCCTGACATGCCGGCTGTGGACTGTAGCCGATGCACCTTCTCGCGTAAGCCATAGGTGTACTATACACCGGCAGTGCTCCAAGATATTTTGTACTACATCTCACACGGTTGGTGAGAATAAACTATGTGGGATCTACTTGATTTGAACTACAAAATGGGGTCATAGCGGCAATGGACGGTGTTTGAATTGCTAGAACTTTTAGGTACACAATTCAAAATTAAACTACATGCACATGCTCCGGTGCATACAAATTGGTTGAAAAATCAAATCTGTATCCTTCAATGCATGCTTAGGTCCCATGGAAGAAATGGGAATGAATTTTTCGGGGTTAGTTTGGCCTTTTTTATACATTAATTGGGTTTTCTAGGAATTTTATGTGCATAATTCAAATTTGAACAACAAGCACATGCTCCAATGCACCAAAGTTGGTTGAAAAATCACACGTGTGTCCTTGGCTGAATTTCTAGGTCCCATGTAAAAAATGGGAATGAAATTCAAACACCATGGCACTGTTGATTGCCGGCAAAACGTTGAGATGCCTGGTTTTTAAATTCTAGTAATCCAAAACTCGTTTGAAATTCATGAAACTTGGCATGCTATCATGGAGCTGCATCAACATGCCGTGGTGAAAATTTTGTCCTATTTGGGGCAGGTTCAGGTATAAGCTTCTCACAAACCAGAGCTTCTCACAACAAGCATGATGGTTTCGATAGGGAACATACCACCTTTGGTGACGGGACAATATCCGTTGCCTCTTATTGCTATCAAAAATTTTCTAGTGTCAACAGGAGTTTTGTGTTCAATCTTGAATTTTTTTCAGGGTTTGTTTGGCCTTTTTTATACATTAACTGGGTTTTCTGGGCATTTTATGTGCATAATTCAAATTTGAACTACAAGCACATGCTGCAATGCACCAAAGTTGGTTGAAAAATCACATGTGTGTCCTTGGGTGAATTTCTAGGTCCCATGCAAGTGATGGGAATGAAATTCAAACACCAGGGCACTGTTGATTGCCGGCAAAATGTTGAGACGCCTGGTTTTTAAATTCTAGTAAATCCAAAACTCATATGAAATTCATTAAACCTGGCATGCTAGCATGGAGTGGCATTAAAATGCCGTGGTGAAAATTTTGTCCCATTTGGGGCAGGTTCGGGTATAAGCTTCTCACAAACCAGAGCTTCTCACAACAAGCATGATGGTTTCGATAGGGATCGTACCACCTTTGGGGACATGACGATATCCGTTGCCTCTTATTGATTTCAAAAAAATTCTAGTGTCAACATAGAACAACAGGCGTGTTGTGTTCAAGCTTGGAATTTTTTGGGGTTCGTTTGGCCTTTTTATGCATTAACTGGGTTTTCTAGACATTTTTGTGCATAATTCAAATTTGAACTACAAGCACATGCTCCAGTGCACTAAGTTTGGTTAAAAAATCACATGTGTGTCCTTGGGTGAATTTCTTGGTCCCATGCAAGAGATGGGAATGAAATTCAAACACCAGGGCATAGTTGATTGTCGGCAAAATGTTGAGATGCTTGGTTTTTAAATTCTAGTAAATCCAAAACTCGTATGAAATTCATGAAACTTGGCATGCTATCATGGAGCGGCATCAACATGTAGTGGTGAAATTTTCTCCCGTTTGGGGCACATTCGAGTATAAGCTTCTCACAAACCAGAGCTTCTCACAACAAGCATGATGGTTTCGGTAGGGAACGTACCACCTTTCGGGACGAAACGATATCCATTGCCTCTTATTGCTTTCAAAAAATTTGTAGTGTCAACATAGAACAACAGGAATGTTGTGTTCAATCTTGGAATTTTTCGGGGTTCATTTGGCCTTTTTTATGCATTAACTGGGCATTTTATGTGCAGAATTCAAAATTGAACTATAAGCACATGCTCCAATGCACTAAGGTTGGAATTTTTCAGGGTTCGTTTGGCCTTTTTATACATTAACTGGGTTTTCTAGGCATTTTATGTGCATAATTTAAATTTAAACTACAAGCACATGCTCCAGTGCACCAAAGTTGGTTGAAAAATCACATGTGTGTCCTTGGGTGAATTTCTAGGTCCCATGCAAGAGATTGGAATGAAATTCAAGCACCAGGGCATTGTTGATTGCCGGCAAAACATTGAGATGCCTCGTTTTTAAATTCTAGTAAATCCAAAACTCATCTGAAATTCATGAAACTTGGCATGCTTTCATGGAGCGGCATAAACATGTCGTGGTAAAAATTTTGTCCGGTTTGGGGCAGGTTTGGGTATATGCTTCTCACAAACCAGAGCTTCTCACAACAAGCATCATGGCTTCGTTAGGGAACATCCCACCTTTGGGGACAAAACGATATCCACTGCCTCTGATTGCTTCCAAAAATTTTCTCGTGTCAACGTAGAACAACAGGAGTGTTGTGTACCCGTCGCTCTTGTTATTGTGTTGTATAGCTTCGTAAAAATGTCCCGATGGGTTGAACTTATGCTTTTCCTAATTCGTGTGAACTCGAAAGTTATGCGAGTCATACTCTTTTGGTGCTTCACTAGATAAATCTTCAGCACTACAATTTCTTCGAAAATGAGGAGTGAATGAAAGGTTATGGATTGAAGAAGTGTGAGTCGACCTTGAACTTTGTGTTCATGCCCATGGACCCGATGTGGCACTTATCATGGAAGCTTCTCTTAAAATTAATTATCCCCATGGTATAAGATCTTAATCGTATATCTGGGATTTGATCCTTTGCAATCGTGGTTCTGACCATGAGTGTTCTCCTTTGATCCCATTTCCCGGACAAGTTAAAGTACTTGCCTTCTACAGATCAATACATCTCCGCAACCTCTATTTTGATCTTCCTTCGAGTATTACCCTCCGGTATCTCGAGGATATCAAAGGACCGTGTTGCTTCCTATGAGTCTTCATCTAGTATTGCTTCTCACTGATTTCATATTTCCCCCGGGTTTTGATTTATTAGTCACTCAAGAACACCGATAAGTGAATCAATTTCGCACTCCGATTCAATAACTCTAAGTAATTTTCGTTGCTTACGAGTTTAATAATCCTTAAAGTCATCCCTAGCCTGATCGGTTATATAGTTATCGTGCTAAATTTTAACTGTGCTACCAGGTCCTTACCGGAGCACAATTTTCGATGATGAGCTAAGCTTACGTCGATCTTCCTCGTCATATCATTTCGCCTTGAACAACAAGCTTAAATCTGAACTTGTGTCGTATACGTGGTTCCGATAGCCTTTGCTTCATCATTCCTTTTGCTTGTTGTCATTGCTGCTCGATGGCATCTTCATATAGCCTCTCGACAAAATTTGTCGTGATCACCATCAATATACTGCCTCGTTCTAAGATATCAATCGAATTCTTGAGGAGAAATACCATCGTTGCTTGTCGATGATTCGTGTTGTCCTCGACACCATCCTTGTCTTCTTGCCAATACAGACCTGGTCATGTTTTGATTATATCTTACATTCCTTGACATTCTTGGAATTGTTCCTTTGTACTTCTTGTGACCTTCAGATTCAATCTTGCTTGAAACACCATGTTAATGTTACCTCGAAGCATGACTGTGGTACGCCGAACAACAACAAGAACATTGGAAGTGCATTGCCAAATGTTTCTTGCTCTATTATCCAAACACTGTTGTATGGATAACATCATGAATTCCCTTGCTCCTTTATCCAAATGGTGATGTACTTGTTGATCTAACATGTATATCATGCTCTACTTTTCCTTGGGAAAAGTTACACTCCAAAATCTTGTGTATAAACACATTTTCCTTTCCATTGGTTTGTTTAACCTTTCTTGAGATCTACGTATGATCTAAGCAGCAATATTTCCCTACTTATGTAAACACCTTGGTGTACAAACTGTGTCAGTAAGACCTTGTTGCTATTGTTGATGGCATTCCAGTAACCACCGATGGACGAGACCTTTGCCTATTGGTCCACCTCGTTCCAACTAGCAGGAAAATGGTTCTCTTCGTCCCTCGCCTTTGGTACCAACATTGTTGCCAACTGTAACACCCCGGATGTAACTTTCCCAATTTGTACTCCAACTCTTGCCGTTTCGGCGTTAAGTTATATTTATTTTCTCGGGTTCGGGTCCTTGTCTCCGTGTGTTGTTGCTGTTGTCATGCATCTCATATCATGTCATCATGTGCATTGCATTTGCATATGTGTTCATCTCATGCATTCGAGCATTTTCCCCGTTGTCCGTTTTGCATTCCGGCGCTTCGTTCTCCTCCGGTGGTCATTTCTAGCTTTCTTTCGTGTGTGGGGATTAAACATTTCCGGATTGGACCGAGACTTGCCAAGCGGCCTTGGTTTACTACTGGTAGACCGACTGTCAAGTTTCGTACCATTTAGACTTCGTTTGATACTCCAACGGTTAACCGAGGGACCAAAAAGACCTCGTATGTGTTGCAGCCCAACACCCCTCCAATTTTGGCCCAAGACCCACCTAACTCCGCTCCATCATCTAGAGCGTTCGATCACGATCGCGTGGCTGAAAACCGCACCTCATTTGGACTCTCCTAGCTCCCTCTACCTATAAAATTAGCCCCTCCTCCGAAATTCCGGATCCCCCCTTGTCCGCAAACCCTAAAATCCACCTCGCGCCGCGCCAGACGTGTCCGTTCCGGCCAGACACGCCGCAGCCGCCGCCCGCAGCCAGTGGTAGCGCGCCACGTGGCCTCCCCACCACCGCCGCCGCCGCAGCCCGCTCGGGCCCGGGGCAGGCCCTCCCGGCCCAGCCGCCCCGCGAGCCGCCCGCGCCAAGTTCTCCAAGTGTGAATTTTGGCTC
>NC_057809.1:246901089-246904031 GCF_018294505.1 Triticum aestivum
TTCTACGCCAAGTTCTCCAAGTGTGAATTTTGGCTCGATGAGGTTCTTTATCTTGGTCATATCATCTCTGCCAAGGGCATTGCCGTGAATCCTGAGAAGGTGTCTGCAATTGTGAATTGGGAACCTCCTCAGAACGTGAAGCAACTCCGTAGCTTCCTCGGTCTCGCAAGCTATTGCCGAAGATTCGTTGAAAACTTTTCTAAGATCGCGAAGCCTCTCTCTAATCTTCTCCAGAAGCACGTCAAGTATGTTTGGTCTCCAGAGTGTGATATTGCTTTCAACACTTTGAAAGAGAAATTGATCATTGCTCCAGTTCTCACTCCGCCTGATCAATCCAAACCGTACAAGGTCTTTTGTGATGCCTCTCTCCAAGGTCTTGGCGCAGTATTGATGCAAGAGAAGAAAGTTGTTGCTTATACCTCTCGCCAGTTGAAGCCTAATGAGAAGAACTACCCCACTCATGATCTCGAGTTGGCGGCAGTTGTGCATGCTCTTTTGACTTGGAGACATCTTCTATTGGGAAGAAAAGTGGACATTTTCACTGATCATAAGAGTCTCAAGTACATCTTCACTCAGCCTAATCTCAACCTCAGGCAAACTCGATGGGTCGAAATGATTCAAGAGTATAATCCGAGTATTGAGTATACTCCAGGCAAGGCCAATGTGATTGCTGACGCTTTGAGCAGAAAAGCTTACTGCAACAGTCTGATTCTCAAGCCTTATCAACCCGAGCTTTGTGAAGCTTTCCGCAAACTTAATCTGCAAGTTGTTCCTCAAGGATTCCTCGCCAACCTTCAAGTCTCTCCTACCTTGGAAGACCAGATTCGCCAAGCCCAGCTTCTTGATGCTATGGTGAAAAAGGTGAAGATTGGGATTACCAAGAGTCAACCCAAGTACAAGTGCTACCGCCTTGATGACAAGGATACTCTTTTCTTCGAGGATCGTATTGTTGTACCCAAAGGTGACCTTCATAAAGTGATCATGAACGAGGCTCACAATTCTCTCCTATCCATCCACCCTGGGAGCACGAAGATGTATCAGGACCTCAAGCAAGCTTATTGGTGGACTCGAATGAAGCGCGAGATCGCTCAATTCGTGAATGAATGTGATGCCTGCAAAAGAGTGAAGGCAAAACACCAAAGGCCAGCAGGTGTCCTCCAACCTCTTGCCATTCCAGAATGGAAGTTTGACCACATTGAAATGGACTTCGTGACTGGGTTTCCAAAGTCCAAGCGTGGCAATGATGCTATATTCGTTGTCATCGACAAACTCACCAAAGTGGCTCACTTTCTGCCTATCAAAGAGTCAATCACCGTAGCTCAATTGGCGGAACTCTATACCTCTCGTATTGTCTCTCTGCACGGTATTCCTCAAGTGATCTCTTTAGACCGTGGCAGCATCTTTACCTCGAAGTTTTGGGATTCTTTTCAGAAGGCCATGGGCACCAACATCCGTTTCAGCACAGCTTTCCATCCTCAAACTAGCGGTCAAGTCGAGCGTGTCAACCAGATTCTTGAAGATATGCTCAGGGCTTGTGTGATCTCCTTCGGCATGAAGTGGGAGGATTGTCTTCCCTATGCTGAATTCTCCTACAACAACAATTTTCAAGCAAGTTCGGGCAAGGCCCCATTTGAAATTTTGTATGGCAGGAAGTGTCGTACCCCTCTCAACTGGTCTGAAACCGGTGAATGTCAGCTTTTGGGTAATGACTTAATCACAGAGGCAAAAAAATGTGCAAAGTCATTCGTGATAACCTCAAAGCAGCCCAATCCCGCCAGAAGAGCTACTATGATAGTAAGCACCGCGATCTGGCTTTCGAAATCAGAGATCATGTTTACCTCCGCGTCTCTCCTATGAAAGGTACTCGTCGCTTCGGTATCAAAGGCAAGCTTGCCCCCAGATACGTGGGACCTTTCAAGATTGTCAGCAAGAGAGGCGACCTCGCCTATCAACTCGAGCTTCCTTCAAACTTTGCAAATGTTCATGACGTGTTCCATGTCTCTCAGCTTCGAAAGTGCTTCAAGACTCCTGACCGCACCGTCAACTTCGAGGACATTGAGCTCCAAGAAGATCTCTCTTATCGTGAGCACCCAATTGCTATTCTTGAAGAGACTGAACGAAAGACTCGCAACAAGTCAATCAAATTTCTCAAAGTCAAGTGGTCACACCATTCCGACCGTGAAGCTACCTGGGAACGCGAGGATCACCTCCGTTTTGAGTACCCGACGTTCTTTCAGTCCTAGATCTAGGGACGAGATCCTTTCGTACTGATGGAGTGTTGTAACACCCCGGATGTAACTTTCCCAATTTGTACTCCAACTCTTGCCGTTTCGGCGTTAAGTTATATTTATTTTCTCGGGTTCGGGTCCTTGTCTCCGTGTGTTGTTGCCGTTGTCATGCATCTCATATCATGTCATCATGTGCATTGCATTTGCATATGTGTTCATCTCATGCATTCGAGCATTTTCCCCGTTGTCCGTTTTTCATTCCGGCGCTTCGTTCTCCTCCGGTGGTCATTTCTCGCTTTCTTTCGTGTGTGGGGATTAAACATTTCCGGATTGGACTGAGACTTGCCAAGCAGCCTTGGTTTACTACCGGTAGACCGCCTGTCAAGTTTCGTACCATCTGGACTTCGTTTGATACTCCAACGGTTAACCGAGGGACCGAAAAGGCCTCGTGTGTGTTGCAGCCCAACACCCCTCCAATTTTGGCCCAAGACCCACCTAACTCTGCTCCATCTTCTAGAGCGTTCGATCACAATCGCGTAGCCGAAAACCGCACCTCATTTGGACTCTCCTAGCTCCCTCTACCTATAAAACTAGCCCCTCCTCCGAAATTCCGGATCCCCCCTCGTCCGCAAACTCTAAAATCCACCTCGCGTCGCGCCGGACGTGTCCGTTCCGGCCGGACGCGCCGCGGCCGCCGTCCGCAGCCAGTGGCAG
>NC_057809.1:246904506-246958097 GCF_018294505.1 Triticum aestivum
CCGTAGCTCCTCGCCGGCCCCGCCGCCTCCGCAGCGCCGCCCTACCGCAGCCGCAGCCGCCGACTCCGCCCCGGCCAGATCCGGCCACCGCCCCACCAGATTCGGCCACTACCTCCTCTCTCCGGCCGTCTACAGTGCAGATCCGGCGAGCTCCTCGATTTTCGCGCCGGGTCAAACCCTAATCCGGAGGTTGAATTTTTCCTAAGTCCCGAAATTCTCAGTCCATATGGACATGTTCATAGCCCCGTAACATTGCATCCGTAGCTCCGATTCATGCATATAGTATATCAAAATGTTCATCCCAGAGAGTACATCATTTCATACCATTGCATCATTTTCATTTGAGTTCATCTTGATGACCGAAATGCTGTTAGAAGAGGGCTACTTGAGTTAATTGTCAGATCTGCTACTCCATTTAGGTTTTTGTCATTTTTGCCATGATTAATGTGTGCATGATATGCCCTGATGCTCTACATGTGTTTTGTTAAGGGTTTTGTCATCTTTCCAGAGGTGCAACCCATGTATTTTTGTGATGTGTGTGGTGACTTGTGAAAGCTTGGAAAGTGGTGCACTTGCTAATTCTATTTTCAGGGACTTAGCAATTCCACTAAGTCCTTGATCTGTTTATCTCATGATGCCACATGTTCATGTTGTTTCCTAGTGATCCGTGCCTCTTTTGAGGATGATCAGTAAGGATGTTTTGTTAATATTGTAGTGCTCTATCCGTCCATGTCTTTGTTTGCAATTAAGGAGCACCCTAGCTTGAGTCAATCGAGCTCTACTTTTGCTACTTTGTGAATCTGGGCAGATTGTCAACTTGTTTGCGATTTTGCCGATGATGTTGTAGTTGATCCGTGCATGCTATGCTATTGTTCTTGCCATGTCTAGCTTGCATTTTGTGCCTTCTTGACGGGTGTATGCTTGTCTTGCCATGACTTGCACCGTAGTGAGTGCATCGAGCTCGTAAAGATGCCTACTTGAGTTGTATTTCAGCATGTGCCAGTTTTCACTAAGTCTGAAAACTGATTATGTTTTTGTTATGTTCACATGCTTGCAATTGTATTTTCTGATCCCTTTTGGCTCAAGGTCACTAAGGGACTTTTGTTAAGCTCTTTGATTAGCTCCATGCCGTGCTTTACTTTGCCATGTTCAGATCCTGTAGCATGTAGTTTTGTTGCTCCGAAGTGGGCTACCTGATCTGAAATTCCAGACAAGTGTTAATTTCACTAAGTCTGAGATCTGTTTGCCATATGCATTTTTGCCATGCTTGTTTGAACCTGTTAATGGATGGATTGGCCGTAGCTCAGTGCTAGACTTTTGTTAAGCATCTTGTGTGCATCCCTGCCATGTATTTTGTTGTCATGTTTGGGTGCTGTAGCATGTTCATCTCATTGCATTTAGATGGCTACTTGCTATAAATCGCAGACCGGTGTCATTTTTGAATCGCTTGCCATTTCCAAACCGTAACTCCGATTCCGGCGTTCTTTATATCGTTTTCAAGCGATTTCATCTCATCTTTCCAGTGGCACACTTGGATTTCCAAGTTGAGGCCAGGTTCATGCATTTCCTGTCATATCTTGCATTTCGCATCTCGCATCGCATCCCGTATAGCATACCATCTTTGCATTGCGTTGTTTGAGTTTGCACGTGGTTGATTGTATCCTTGTTGCTTGTTTGTCTTGTTTGGGTAGAGCCGGGAGAAGAGTTCGCTAACGAGGAGCCCGTTGAGTTTGCTTTCGAGGATTCAGTCAACTCTGACTACTGTGCAGGCAAGATGATCATACCCTCGAAATCACTACTATCTTTGCTATGCTAGTTTGCTCGCTCTTTTGCTATGCCAATGCTACGATGCCTACCACTATTTTCAAGCCTCCCATATTACCATGTCAAACCTCTAACCCACCATGTCCTAGCAAACCGTTGATTGGCTATGTTACCACTTTGCTCAGCCCCTCTTATAGCGTTGCTAGTTGCAGGTGAAGATTGGAGGCCGTTCCTTGTTGGAACATTTATTTACTTGTTGGGATATCATTATATTATCATGTTATCTTAATGCATCTATATACTTGGTAAAGGGTGGAAGGCTTGGCCTCTCGCCTAGTGTTTTGTTCCACTCTTGGCGCCCTACTTTCCGTCATATCGGTGTTATGTTCCCGGATTTTGCGTTCCTTACGCGGTTGGGTTATAATGGGAACCCCTTGATATTTCGCCTTGATTAAAGATTTCCAGCAATGCCCAACCTTGGTTTTACCATTTGCCGCCTAGCCTTTTCTTTCCCTTGGGTTCTGTAGACTCAAGGGTCATCTTATTTTAACGCCCCCGGGCCAGTGCTCCTCTGAGTGTTGGTCCACTTGTCAGCTACCGGTGGCCACCAGGGGCAACTCTGGGCTGGCCTACCCGTACCTAGAACAATCTGAGTGTGCCCTGAGAAAGAGATATGTGCAGCTCCTATCGGGATTTGTCGGCACATTCGGGCGGTGTTGCTGGTCTTGTTTTAACCTGTCGAAGTGTCTTGAATTACCGAGATACCGAGTCTGATCGGAATGTCTTGGGAGGAGGTCTATTCCTTCATTGACCGTGAGATCTTGTCATGGGCTAAGTTGGGACTCCCCTGCAGGGTTTTGAACTTTCGAAAGTCGTGCCCGCGGTTATGGGCAGATGGGAATTTGTTAATGTCCGGTTGTAGATAACTTGAACCTTAATTAATTAAAATGAATCAACTGAGTGTGTTACCGTGATGGCCTCTTCTCGGCGGAGTTCGGGAAGTGGACACAGTGTTGGAGTAATGTTTGCGCAGGTTGTTCTCTAGTTTCTCGCTCGCGCTTTGCCTCCTCTTCTCGCTCTCTTTTGCGTATAAGTTAGCCACCATACTTGCTAGTCGCTTGCTGCAGCTCCACATATTTTTACCTTGCCTTACCTATAAGCTTAAATAGTCTTGATCGCGAGGGTGCGAGATTGCTGAGTCCCTCTGGCTCACAGATTACTATTGCACCAGATGTAGGGCCTGATGATTCCGCTCCAGGAGACGCGTATGAGCTCAAGTGGGAGTTCGACGAAGACTCTCAACGTTACTATGTTTCCTTTCCCGATGATCAGTAGTGGTGCCCAGTTGGGGGTGAACGGGACCGTTGTCGCATGTTGGGTTCTCTTTTATTTTGGCGCCATAGTCGGGCCATGAGTGTTTGGATGATGTAGTGTTATTTATGTACTTGATTGACGTGGCGAGTGTAAGCCAACTATGTTATCTCCCCTTTATTATTTATATTACATGGGATGTTGTGAAGATTGCCTAACTTGCGACATATGCCTTCAATGCGATTATGTCTCTAAGTCGTGCCTCGACACGTGGGAGCTATAGTCGCATCGAGGGTGTAACACCAACATAACTAACATGTTATTCTCTGACATGCCTTGCTATCATGACCGTGCAAGATGTCGCTGCTTTTCCTATTTCGAACACACGAGGTGGGCCCATAACCCACAGTTCCACAGGATCGAAAACTGACTCTCTTGTACATCCCTGTTCCCAAGGCTGTTCCTTGCGCGAGGCCTCGCATGTAATTCATGAGCCACCTTCCGTGTGATCATCAATTCTGGTATTAAACACAATACTTATTCCCGTTGCTCTGAACCCCTTTCACACTCTGTTTCAGGCAACGAACGATCGTCTATCCGCCTGAAACCTCTTATGGTACCTTCTTACTTGGCTCTCGATGTGTTTCGTTTGTTCAACTCGAGAGATACTCAGGTGTTCATTCTTGGGATAACCCCAGATGATTTCCCTTATACCATTCTATCGTTGTAGAGCAGCCCCTTACCTATTCGTAACTACGATGGAGTTTCCGAAGAAAGGAGGATGACTCCATCATGATGAACTGGAGCAGAGGAACGAAGGCATCAACTTAATGGATCGACCTCTTGGAGAAGACAAACCAAGACCTAGAAGACCCGTTAGAATTTCGTAACAGGAACTTTCCTATTTCTCCACCTCTTAAATCTCGGGACGAGATTTCTTGTAGTGGAGGAGACTTGTAACACCCCGAGAATTGTGCTACAGTAACCCCATGTCTAATGATGCCTTGTCATCATAAGAAAGTTGCTAATCCTCACTTTGATTCAAACCAAGCTCAGTTTCATTTTTTAAAGTAAAATAATTTACTTCTTCAAACAGTAAAACTAAAATGTTCACACTATTCTGTTAATCCCTCTGATCATTGCCGTGATGAAACCAACTTCATTTGACTCTCAGTTAAATCCCTTGGAAATTAATAAGTGGCCAAACAACACTTAACTGAGCCATTTAAATGCCAACATAATTGGAATAAATTCAAACAAACTCCAAACTTTTTGTGGTAGTACTAAATAATGCCTAGTATTTGTTTAGACAAGTTGCATATTTTATAAAAGTCATTTGGTGGTCAAACAAATACAAAACTTTAGCTAACTTTAATACATAAAAAAAGAAAGTGGGAACTCTACATTTTGCACTTGGGCCTGCTGGCAACAGTGCAGACCCAGCCCAAATTCCCCTCTGTCCTCTTCTTTCCTGTTCACCGGTCGCGGTGGACGTTTGTACATCGTCTATGGCAGGATCCTCCATGGGGCAGCCATCCCGTGCCTCCCCGCCGTCTCCCCACGCGGATAAGGCCGCGCCCTCGCCCCTGGAACGAACACTAGCCTCCGCCCACTCACCCCTCTTCCTCGCCAGCTCTTCTCTTCTCGAGGCAAACCGCCGCCAAGGTCACCAAGTCCGACCTCGAACGCGTGCTCTACGACCTCCCCGCCGCCTTGGAACGTGCCAAAAGCACCATCAACGTCCACTGCTCCCTCTTCATCCACGAGCTCGAGCTCGGAGTCCGTACATCGCGTGGATCGGGAGGCTTCATCGCCTACGGTTGCCGCTGCCTCACCGCGGATCCACGCTCCAGCATTCCCCCGACCCGTCCGAGCTCGCCATCAGCCATCCCCCGGTGAGCCTCCCCCGTTCCCCTTGCATCGACCTTGATTCGCGCCGTATATCGCTGCCTCACCGCCATGGCCGCGTCCGTCCGCCTCCGCTCCTCACACCACGCCGCGGTCACCCCGTGCGCGCCCCACCGTGCTTGCGCGCTGCCCAGCGCGGGCGCTGCTCGCGCTTGCTGCCGCCAAGGCCGCGACCGCCACACCCTTGCCGCGCTCTCGCCGCTTTCCAGCCTCGCCCTGCCTCGCCTCCGTTTGCGGTCCAGCGCGTGTCCGCGTGCCAGCAGCCACGGCCGCCGCTGCTCTCGCTCGCGCGCCCTTGTGCTTGCCTGCTTTGCTGCTCCCGCTGAGCCGTTGCTTCTTCCTACTACTGCCGCTGCTATTCCTTAGCTGCTGCCGCTGATGTTTGCTGTCCTCTGGCGCGTAGCTGCAAAGTTGCTTGCTGAAGAAATACAACTTACGAACTGAAGTAGCTTATAAGGTGAAGAACCCCATTAGACTACAAAGAGCTTGCCCCATCCAAGCATGGTCACGTGCTATGGGTGCGTTTGTGTGCACACCCATGAGGTTGGCTGTGGAATTAGGACGGCCCTTGTTTATTAGAGCTAGGTTAGTTAGTGCTAAATTAGTCTAATAACAGATGACGTTTGGTCCCCCATTAATTAGGTTTTATTTATTTATTTATTTATAGGACAACATATGACATGTGGACCCACAAGCACTGTTCACTATTTGACCCATTCAAGTTTGACTTGTTGACTTTGACTGGCCCCACTTGTCATACCCCCTGTCTGGGTACACTTCATGTACCCATGGCAAATTGCTGTTTATTATCGAATTAATATTAAATCCAGAAAATTGTTTAAACTTTGAAAATTCATATTAATTAATCTATAACTCGGATGATAAGGTTTTATACATGAAAGTTGCTTAGAACGACGAGACGAATCCGAATACGCGGTCCGTTCGTATGCCACACGTCCCTAGCATAGCGAACATACAACTTTTCCCCTCCGTTTCATCTATCCAAAAATGCCCATCATCAGGAAAACATTCTCGGATGTTTTCCCCCTTCGCAGGTATCGTGTAGCACCACGGTAGAACACCCCTAGCGCTGCTTTTTTTGTCTTGTCATGCATCTGTGTACTTTGTATTTACTGTTTCTTTCCCCTCTTCTCCTCGTTAGACTCCGAGACCGATGATGCCCCTGTGATCGACTACGTCGACGACAACCCCTCCTTGCCAGAGCAACCAGGCAAGCCCCCCCCCCTTTGATCATCCCGATATCGCCCATTCCATTCTCTCATGCTTGCATTAGATTTTGCTACTGTTATTGTTTGCTCCTATTCTGATGCATAGCCTGCTTTTGTATCTGCTATTGTACCTTACCTGCTTATCCTAAACTGCTTAGTATAGGTTGGTTAGTGATTCATCAGTGACCCCCACCTTGTCCTTGTTGTCCCTGCTTCATCATTGAAGACCCGATCAACGGGATCGAAGACCAGGCCCCGGCACCACACATCACTTTCCCCTTAGTTGCTCGACACTACTGGGTTACTATCGAGTGCCGAGGGTGAGACCTCTACAACACTTCTGATATTAACCCTGTAGTGTAGCTATTCGGTCGTGGTCATCGAGGGTGATTCCGCCTTAACCACTTCCGTTACGGCTCTGTCGTGCAACCCCTCAAGTGTGAACCTCGAGGTTGGATCCTATTACGTTCACCTTGATGATAACATCGAGTGGATTTCACTGGGGGTGATTCCTCGGGTTTTCCCCTTGGTGTTAGACACACAGTTACTATGGTTACTATGACTTTATACTGAGCCATGTTACTAAAGACGGGTCGATCCTGAGGGGTACCCACGCGATCTTAATAGTGAGTGATGTGGAGTCGGGTTGACCTAGAAGGTGCCCGTGAGATACTTACGAGGCGTGGCCGAGCATTCTTAGCCCTTGCCGCAAGTACTCGAGACGGGGCGACGGGGTCACAACGATCGTGAGTCTCTGCTCGTTACCGCGCGTTCCTAATCCACTACGATTTTGGATATTTGATCTCAGGGGCCTCTGGCCTGATAGCACTATCCATCACGTGGGCATAGTATGGGTGTTCTATGTCGTATACATCAGCCGAAGCTTAATAGACGTCAGCGACTGAGCGGCGCGTGCCGGGTTGGACTGCGTAAGCACCTGCCTTATTGAAGGAGGTAGCTAGGTCTGCTCACCGGCCGCCCACGCAACGTGCAGGAGTTCCCGGGGCAATGGCCCATGACCCCTGGGGGCATAGGTTTAGTCCCGCGTGTTAGCCTCTCTATTAAGCCTAGGTCGGGTTGCGTCGTATTGTTTGGCCGAGGCCGGGCATGACCCAGGAAAGTGTGTCTGGCCGGAGTTAATCGAGCGTGGTGGGTAAGTTGGTGCACCCCTGCAGGGAAGAAAACATCTATCGATAGCCTGTCCTACGGTAACGGACACTTGGAGTTGTATCCCGATCGATACAACTAGAACGGGATACTTGAGATGAGACATGGTGATGAGAATTGGATTGTGATGATAACTAGATAGTATGGCTCTAGGATTGCTTTCTCCCAGGGAGTTGAGAAAGGATCTCTGGCCGAGGTTGATAACATTACTGCTACTTTACTTTATGCTACTTGGTTTAGATCTGATGTAAGTCTTGCGAGTACTTTGGATGAGTACTCACGGTTGCTTTGCTACCTCTTTTTCCCCTATACCCGGTTGTTGCGACCAGATGACGGATCCCAGGAGCCAAACGATGCCACTGATGACTACTACTACCCGGAGGATTCCTACTACTACGTGAAGACCGCAGACGACTAGGAGTAGTTAGGAGGCTCCCAGGCAGGAGGCCTTGCCTTTTCGATCGTTGTTGCTTTTGTGCTAGCCTTCTTAAGGCACACTTGTCTAACTTATGTCTGTACTCAGATATTGTTGCTTCCGCTGACTCTTGTGTTTTTGAGCTTATGTATTCGAGCACTCGAGGCCCCTGGCTTGTAATATAAAGCTTGTATTATTTTCATTTGTGTCTAGAGTTGTGTTGTGATATCTTCCCGTGAGTCCTTGATCTTGATCATACACATTTGCGTGTATGATTAGTGTATGATTGAATCGAGGGCGTCACAGACCATACGAGACAACACCTACTTCCTTAGTAACATCAGCAGTGTCCCGTATACAAACAAGAAGAGGTGATCCATCGGAATAAGTTGCCAGGCGCCACTGAGTATATGGGTCTTGCTCGTCCTCATGCTCGTGAATAAAATTTTCAAGTTTAGGTGGTGGAATGTTCACAGGACCTTGGAAACACAAGAAGGTTAGTTAGTAAAGGGAAACTAGCTAAACCGCATGCATGTGGATGAAACAATTATAATTACGGTGGAAGGAAACCGTACCGAAATCATGAGGATTCCATGCAAAAACAGTGCCACAAGTGGTGGCAGCAAACACAAGACCCTCGTATTTAATTGCATCACAGTACTCATCCGTGTATAGAAACTGATTTTGAGCAATATCCATCGAGTCGTACCATGAAGGACGATAACAAGCTGGTCGAAGATAGCGACAACATAAGCATTCCTATAACCCCAAGAACGGTTGGGAACTCGACAAATTGCTAACTTCTGTAGACGACAGTCAGCATGATCATATTTGAACTCACGTAGAATACCGGTGTACTCAACCTCTGGGAAGTCGTCTGAGATTTTTTGAAGTGGAACTCGATGACAAATGTACACATTCACAAGTTCCCACTCACAGTTGTACCCAATATAAACAACCCAATCTCCATTTGCGCCTGCCCAAGTGTCAGGACCCCGACTCAATGCCACATCGATCTATCATGTAACACCTCATATCACTTTGCGGCCTCACGCACGGTATTCCCACGGGTGTCGCCTTACCTTTGCCCGGGACCGTTTGCGCCTTTTGGCACACGTATATGACAGTGTCGCTAGAATCCATATGATAAGGAGCCCGGGCTGACATGGCTAGTCGTAAACCCAAAGTGGCACAGACTTACAGGGACAGGCATCCATGACCCAGCATCGAACGTGTCGGTCATCAGCGAGTGAATCCAGGCTGTAGCACTGGGCTAGCAGGACTCCGGTGAACCGGGCTGTAGCGGGCTAACAGGACTCTAGTATTCATCGCGTGACATTTCCCCGAAGGGACAGACACAGGAACGAAGAAGGACACATGCCGGCCAGCCTAAGTGTTCCGGAGCAGTAGCAAGCTACCATGGCTCAGTGAAACACTAGGAGACATTTCCCCGTAAGAGAGGCTACTAAAGATAAACAACTAGATGGTCAGATCCCACACATACCAAGCATTTCAATAACATACACACAATATGCTCGATATGTGCAAATACAACATGGCATCACAACATGACTCTACGACTCAAGTATTTATTCAATAGGCTCCGAGGAGCGAGATATTACAAACATGGGTCTCATGACCCAACACTCAGAGCATACAAGTCAAAGCACAAGCGGAAGCTATCATGTCTGAGTACAGACATCTATAAATGAAAAAGGTTGAGAGGCCTGACTATCTATCAAATCCTGCCGAGGGCACAAGATCGTAGCTGAGGTATCAAGCTAAACGTCGAAGTCCACGTGAAACTACTAGCGAGACCGAAGTCTCTCTGCAAAAACATAAAATAGGCAAACGTGAGTACAAATGTACCCAGCAAGACTTACATCAGAACTATCTACATATGCATCATTATCAACAAAGGGGTGGTGGGGTTTAACTGCAGCAAGCCAGCTTTGACTCGGTGGCTATCCTAAACTACGACTGCAAGTAATTCTTTTGAGGTGGCGCACACGAGTCCACATATTCACCATATCAATACACCACTATGGAATCGCTCCCGTCTCCCTATGAGAACGCCATCCATAGCACTCACGCTTATCTTGCGTATTTTAGAGTATCCACTTTCACTTGTCTATGAACTGATATAAGCAACCCAGAAGTCCTTTTCCGCGGACACAGCTATTCGAATAGATGATATTAACCCTGCAGGGGTGTACTTCTTCACACACGCTCTCACCACTTACCGCCGTTTACACGACATGTACTCGGCAACCTTCAAGCGGAAGCCCAACGTGGGTGTCGGCCACGGCCTACCTAAACACTCAAGTCTCTAGTCCAGGTTTATCGCCTATTCGGGTTCCATCCATGAGGAGATCCGGCCGGAGTTTCGCTCACAGCCCCAAACGATGTGAACAGGGTTCCCGAGACACCAAACGGGCGCCCGGTACACCGTGCCACGTGCCTACCGCATCACAGCCCACCCCTACGGTCAGCGCTGCGCACGGCCTCCAGCATACTACAAACACCAGAAACTACTTGCAACACCTGGACAGAGGACAAGGGTGATCAAGAAGCCGAGAGGGTCCATTGGTTTCGGGCCCAATGCGTGGTAGTAGCTGAATCATGGATCACAAACACAGAACTCAGTTCCTGAGGACGGCTGCAATGAGACAACCCACCATGTACTCCTACATGGCCTCTCACCGCTACCTTTACCAAATCGTATTCACACACTTAGCTCACACACAGTAGGACATGTTCACACACCTCTGATTCATCCCGGATGAATCAGACCTGACTCGACTCTAAGCAGTAGCAGGCATGACAAACAAGCATGAATGAGTAGGCACAACAGAGCTCAAACAACTCCTACTCATGCTAGTGTGTTTCATCTATTTACTGTGGCAATGACAGGTCATGCAAAGGATAAAGGGGTTCAGCTACCGCAGCAGGTAACAGATGAATCGTTGTTGTCCTAATGCAGTAAAAGAGAGCAGGAGCGAGAGAGTGGGATTGTATCGGAATGAACAAGGGGGTTTTGCTTGCCTGGCACTTCTGAAGATAACATTGAGTCTTCATCAGTGTCAACGATCACATCATCGGTATCACGTCTATCGAGAGGGGACAAATACCGGCAACACAGAAGGGAACACAATCAATGCAATGCACAGTATGATGCATGCTCATGACATGGCAATATGAATGTGTTTTGAGCTAATGCAACTAGCAACAGATTAAATGAAGTTGGTTTGAATACAAGATTCAAATTCAAACTCCATATGTGATTATTCAAATGCCATTTAATTGATTTGTGCTAAACAGCAGCTATAAGTTGTTCTAACATGCATGAAAGTGGTACAGATGGATTCCTTGAATTTTTCTGATAATTCTTCATATATAATTTATTTAATTTGGAGTTACGGTTAATTTTCTATGATTTATAGAAGTTTTAGCTATTTCTGGAATTTCCTGATTATTATAAAATAAACTAAATTCCAGAAAAGGAATATGGCGTCAGCATGACCTCACCCTGACGTCATCAGGTCAACAGGGCGGTCCAGGTCAAACCTGACGTGTGGGGTCCACACGTCAGTGACACGGGTTAAACAGGGGGGTTTAGTTTAGTTTAATTAAAGATTAGGGCACTAGGGCCCACATGTCAGTGTCAGCAGGGGGTAATTAGTTTAACTAATCCGATTAGTGTTAATCCTAATTTAGTTAGTGGCCAGAGGCCCACACGTCAGTGACCCAGGGTCAAACTCCCTGGTCGGCGGGGTCAACTCGCTGGCGTTTAGCCGCCGGCGAGGCTAAACGCGGCGGTGCAGGTGCGGGTTTCACGTACAGGGCACCGTTCGGGGCGCCGTTGGGCTCTATGGATAGCTGGGAGTGGGCCGCGGCGAGTTGTGCAGGTAGTTGGGTTCGGGGTCGCCGGAAAAGGCGCCGGCGACGTGTTTGGCGGCGGCCGGAGCTCGGCGAGGTCGGGGTTGGCGCTAGGGGGCACGGTAGGTCGCACGGGTGGGCGCGCTCGGCTCCTGGAAGGGTGCTGAGCACGTTGCCGTGCTCGGGAGTTAGCTACGGTGGCTCTAGCACCGTCTGCGTCATCGCCGGCGGCGAGGAACGGTCGGCTCCGACAGCGAGGGTGGTTAGAGGGCGCGGACGGGCACGGAGAGAGAGGGGAAATGGATCGGGGCTCACGGTGAGTTCGAAGAGAAGGTCGGCGTGCTCGGGGAGGCGGTGGAGACGGCGAATCAACGGCGGCGGTGGTCGGAGCCCGAGGTGGAAGACGACGGCGATGGAGATGTTCCGGGCCCTCCCGGCTTGCGTGGCTCATCGAAGATGAAGAAGACAACGTGGTGGAGCTTCTGGGCGCGTCGGGTTTGCGTGGGGTGGCCGGTGGCCGCGAGGGAGCTCGTCGGTGGCGGCGGCGGCTCCGTTCGGTCGCGGGAGGGAGAGAGAGCAGAGGGGGGAATAGGGACGGAGGGAGAGCGAGAGGGGTTCCAGGGAGAGTGAGAGAGAGGCCAGGGGTGTCATGGTGTCTCCAGGCGCATCGAGGAGGGAGGCAACCAGGCAGGAGGTGGCCAAGCGCGACGGCGGTGCTCGCCACCGAGCTGCTTCGTGCGCTGGCACGGGAAGAAGACAGGAGAAGGGGGCCAGGTGGGCTGGGCCGCTGGGGGAGCTGGGCCAGGTAAGTTTGGGCCGGGTGGGCTGACAGGTAACTTCCTTCTCTCTCTATCTTTTATTTTCTGTTCTGTTTTTCTTTTATTTAATTCTTTTGCCATTGTTTTGAATTAAAAATAATAATTCAAACAATGCCAAAAACTCCTCTGAATATTTTATATTGCTGGATGGACTTTTCCAAAAGCTTATAAAATATATCAGGGGTATTTGAAATTATATTCTAATTATATGAATATAACTCAAATTCAAATAGCTAATGAATTAAATCCAAAGTCCCAAAAATAATTCCTTAAAAATGTTCAATATTTTGGTTGGGACCAGAACCCTTACCAAAATTTATTAAACATTTAAGAAGAGCATTTTGGAGCAATGAATGAGATTTCTAGGGTTTTTGCCCCTCTTTTATTTAAGTTTTTGAGGCTTCCAAAATTCCCTCAGTTCAAACTTTCAGAATTTAAACATGATGCACACGTGAGCTAGCCTAGAGCACTACCAGCAGCTAGGGATGTGACAACTCACCCCCACTAAACAAGAATCTCGTCTCGAGATTCAAGCGTAGGATAGGATGAAGGAAAAACGCAAACTAGTACAATCTTCACGATCCAGGTTGCACTTCAAATGAACGTTGATTTGAACACCATTATTGTCTTGAAGTCCTGCTCTGAGAAATCCTGTCAACATGACATGGCGGGAAGAAGGAGACTCTAGAAGGGTCGATCTTCTCAAAGACTGAACACCTCAGGATCAACTCACAAAATGAGACATCGCAGCATCTCTTGAGCTGAGAGACGAAGCACACATCTATAGGAATGGAGTGAAGCAGATGACGAAGGTTCACTAGGTAGACCACAATTTCACGCTTAAGAAGGTGGTAATCGATTGTCAACGTAGCGAGGAGTTGAGTTGCCATGATACCATAACGATACACCTTAGGGAAGGTGACTCGTAGAGATATCCCCTTAAGTGGCAAAAAGAATTACTTTTGATTCAGAGATCATTGAAACTCTTTAAACCAGCCTAAGGCAATTCTCGAGCGATCGTTTGGAGGGGGTCGGTAGAATGGCATACTCGGACTTGGATGATGTGGATTACCTTGTTGAAGACAACGTAATGGATGAATTTGCTTACCACCGGAAATGGAAGAACCCGTGGTAGAATGGCACATTGGAGGTGCAAGCTGAGAACAAAATGCAAATGCTGGGAATGATTCTGGTAACTGGGGAAGAACCCAACAATAAAGAGTGAATTCACTGTTGGAGTGGTTATAGCATAACCGACGAGACTAGGAGCAATCCCGGTTAGTGCCAGCGATAATACCTAGCGCTTGTGCATGCTCTCAAGAACTTGAGCAATTCCATAATCATGAAGGTTTTACCAACATCCGTGTCAAGGGTCCGGTAACACAACTTACTACCATGATGAATGGTGATGGAGGATGCAGATGCAAAGGAAGATAACACCTTCTCAGATTTCACCTTAGCGAGGCCAAGGAAATAAAATCTGGATGATCGACCGAGAGACATTTAGCACTCCGCTTCTAATGTTCTCCTTGATGTGCTAGTGTAACCCATTCATAGATATGGTTTGATATCTAGAACATCAAGTAAAAGGTCGGACTTCGGGAACACAAAAATCCATAGGGGCAACTAGGGGGTAAACCCTACGAAATCCCTATGGGGAGGTGGCCAACTTCATCAATCAAGATATTATAATAACAGGTCTTCCGGCTGGGTGTGTTGGCCACGACATTCACTTTACCGGTTATCGCGCGACCAATATTATAATTCTTGGGAAATGTTCCAACCATCATATCTGCCTGAGATTCAGATCTGGTTGGTGTCAGGATATTCCAGACTCATCGAGTCTAGGAAGAAAAACGGAAGTTTGCAACACAAATTGACGAGATGACGTTGCAGGATTCTCGGGAGATGAACTACGATAGCAAGCTCCAAAACATGAGCTGGTTCTGCTACAAACATGTGAACACGCTGTCCCAGACAAGCATGCCCACATGGTAGTCTTACAATTAAAACACTACCGAGTTCTGGTTGGGAACCATCAGCGAGGATATCGAAGTTCTTTCATAAGTCCGGATTAGCTCTTATGAGGATACTCCTTCTCCTTGAACAAATCAGTCAGTGGCTTGGTGTGCTAGGATACACATATGGAATGAAGGTTGCAAGTCTCCAGACCACAGAATAATTCGCACGTGTGCATGACTGACTTGCGATGATTCCAGAGGAAGCAACATTGACTTTCTTGAGTCCACGGCGGCAACTTGCATCAAATGCACATGAACTAGAGGAAGTCACTTCTTACATCCGAACATATGCTTCATGAGCTAGCATGAACAAATGCTTTCAAAAGTTTCCGACACTAGCTTAATGTTCAGCAAAATTATGGAGGAGATAAGGATGTTGTCAATGGGCTCAACAACAATTCATCTAGGTTTCCTTTTAAAAGGAATTCCATAGTTAAGTGAACACGGTGATAGCATTGGTCAGACCAAAGATGTAATGGTGTATGCTCGAGGGATCAACCACGAATAAGACAACATTACGAATATCGTTGGTTCTGGTCTGATTGGATGATAGCCCATACTCAATCAAAGGTTTGGTAAGACAATAGGTCCAGCAACTGATCACAGGGACCAATCGATGAAGATATCATCTTTCTTCAACACACACTACACAAGATTATCCCTTTGGAACGAACTAAGTCAGGCAAGCTTTTATCCTCCAACTCTCCAAGTTGTTGTTCTAGCTTAACCAACTAGCTCAGAGATATCTAACACCGATTCTTGGAGAGAAGGTGGTTCACAAAAAACCAACTTGATCACGAGCTCAACATAACGGTCAGGTGACGACCTGGTGATACTTCCGAGAAGACATTCAAAAAATCACGAACCACCGGTATGTTACTAAGCTCGAGAACAATCTCGCTTTTGAGGGCAAGACGATATGATCAAATGAGTGAGGACTTGACAAGATCCTAACTCATCAATCGAAGGGTGCACCGAAATAAGGACTAGGTAGCACGATCAGTCTTAGAAGGATGATTCAAAAACCAACATGCTAAGAATGAAATTATTATCCTTTAACTACCAAGCAACGAGGTTGCTGGGAGTATTGATTTCACACATCACAATTCATTTGTCGGTATTCCGGTTGCATCAACACGAGGGCCGAGGAATGACTAATGATGGTGAGAAGTATCACTACGTCAAAATTCATGAGAGTTGGTGCAGTTCTCATGACAATTCTGACATAAAGGGGGTAATACTCCAAGGTAGAACAGAACCAAAAGCTGGATTGGCATTTGATCTGCGGAATACAACTACTTTGACCCAATCCTAGATATGGATGAGGTACTGGAGTTCGTTTCTCCAAGTCATTCAGGACAGAATGGCTTGACGGACCACAAGGGTAATAGGCATCGATAAACGAATGCATGCATACCCTTGACTATCAATTGATAGACGAAGGTCAGTAGACAACTAAAGAGGGACAACTCAAAGGAACATATAATTTTCTGAGTTGTGGATGCATAGATTAGTATGTCGAGCGAGATCAACATTTCTTCCAGATAACCCATGCAGAGAGGTAGGACTGGCAGAGTCATGATTTATGAATGGAGATCTCCTCAAGAGTACTCTAATTGTGATCTTTTGATCCAATAAACATCTGCCATAAGCGATTCATAGTATTTGGAAGAAGGAAATACCACGGACCTCGAGGACTATCGCAAAGTTACTAATATCCTGAATGAACTAGCAAACACTATCAACATGAAGTAAGTAGAGTGAATCTCGGGTTCAAAACCCAGAAATAGAATGCCTACTAACTAATAACATCACGGGATGCTTTCAAAAATAATGGCCAGAATCATCACACTGGGGATACAAAAGCATTGCTAAATTGCTAGGAGACTTCCTAAACACCTAAGGTCATAATAATAGCTCCAACATCTACGCCGAGGTAACAAAGTACCTCAACCTACCGATTAGTGTGCTTATTCTGACCAAAAGGGACATCGGAGACGGAAGGAAAGGATTTGCAAATGCATCAGACTGTTTAGAGACCTGGGATGACTCGGACAGCATAACGGCTGTAAATGCTCAAAAAGATTTGAGACAATCACAAAATGGTGGCATAACCACTCAACATCACAGTATCAAGGTTCCGAGATCAACAGTAATCATACAGAAGTAGTAGGAACTGAAACGAGGCTTAAGTCCAACAATCTTATAAGTCTGCAGGTTAGCAACACGTGATCCTAATAGAAAGAAGAGATAGCCTAGTTCTTAATCCCTGTAGAAGAGAAGATGATGACTCAGATCAGAAGGCCATGAGGTATAAGGAGTAAAAAGAGCCTTACGTTCCATCCCACAATCAATTCCCTTATATAACTAAAGAATTTCTAGACTCAACTTCGACCAGTTTGGCTTGGTAATCCTACAGGCAGTCAAGCTCTGATACCAACGCTGTCAGGACCCCGACTCAATGCCACATCGATCTAGCATGTAACACCTCATATCACTTTGCGGCCTCACGCACGGTATTCCCACGGGTGTCGCCTTACCTTTGCCCGGGACCGTTTGCGCCTTTTGGCACACGTATATGACAGTGTCGCTAGCATCCATATGATAAGGAGCCCGGGCTGACATGGCTAGTCGTAAACCCAAAGTGGCACAGACTTACAGGGACAGGCATCCATGACCCAGCATCGAACGTGTCGGTCATCAGCGAGTGAATCCAGGCTGTAGCACTGGGCTAGCAGGACTACGGTGAACCGGGCTGTAGCGGGCTAACATGAATCTGGTATTCATGGCGTGACATTTCCCCGAAGGGACAGACACAGGAACGAAGAAGGACACATGCCGGCCAGCCTTTGTGTTCCGGAGCAGTAGCAAGCTACCATGGCTCAGTGAAACACTAGGAGACATTTCCCCGTAAGAGAGGCTACTAAAGATAAACAACTAGATGGTCAGATCCCACACATACCAAGCATTTCAATAACATACACACAATATGCTCGATATGTGCAAATACAACATGGCATCACAACATGACTCTACGACTCAAGTATTTATTCAATAGGCTCCGAGGAGCGAGATATTACAAACATGGGTCTCATGACCCAACACTCAGAGCATACAAGTCAAAGCACAAGCGGAAGCTATCATGTCTGAGTACAGACATCTATAAATGAAAAAGGTTGAGAGGCCTGACTATCTATCAAATCCTGCCGAGGGCACAAGATCGTAGCTGAGGTATCAAGCTAAACGTCGAAGTCCACGTGAAACTACTAGCGAGACCGAAGTCTCTCTGCAAAAACATAAAATAGGCAAACGTGAGTACAAATGTACCCAGCAAGACTTACATCAGAACTATCTACATATGCATCATTATCAACAAAGGGGTGGTGGGGTTTAACTGCAGCAAGCCAGCTTTGACTCGGTGGCTATCCTAAACTACGACTGCAAGTAATTCTTTTGAGGTGGCGCACACGAGTCCACATATTCACCATATCAATACACCACTATGGAATCGCTCCCGTCTCCCTACGAGAACGCCATCCATAGCACTCACGCTTATCTTGCGTATTTTAGAGTATCCACTTTCACTTGTCTATGAACTGATATAAGCAACCCAGAAGTCCTTTTCCGCGGACACGGCTATTCGAATAGATGATGATAACCCTGCAGGGGTGTACTTCTTCATACATGTTTCCACCACTTAGCGTCTGCACACGACATGTGCTCGGCAGACTTCAAGCGAAAGCCGACGTGGGTGTAGACCACGACCTACCTAAACACTTAAGCCTCTAGTCCAGGTTTATCGCCTATTCAGGTTCCATCCGCAGGGAGTCCGGCCGAGGTTTCCCATACGGCCCCGAACGATGTGAACAGGGTTCCCGAGATACCTAACGGGTATTCGGTACACCTGGCCACGTACCTACCGCATCACAGCCCACCCCTACGGTCAGCGCTGTCCACGGCCTCCAGTAGGCTACAAACACCAGAAACTACTTGCAACTCCTGGACGGAGAACTAGGGTGAATAAGAAGCCGAGAGGGTCCATTGGTTTCGGGCCCAATGCATGGTAGTAGCTGATTCTTAAATCACACATACAGATCTCAGTGCTTAAGGTCGGCTTCAATGAAACAACCCACCATGTACTCCTACATGGCCTCTCATCGATACCTTTACCAAATCGTGTTCACCACACCACTCTCATTACCGACATAATCATTTCACTCTAGCCCATCACCCAGATGAACCAGACCTGACACGACTCTAAGCATAGCAGGCTTAGCAAGGTAGGAACAACACATACATATGGCTCAATCAACTCCTACACATGCTAGTGGGTTTCATCTAGTTACTGTGGCAATGACAGGTCATGCAGAGGAAATGGGTTCAACTACCGTAACACACAGCAGTTTGAATCGCGTTGTCTTAATGCAGTAAAAGAGAGCAGGGGCGAGAACATGGGATTGTATCGATATGATCAGATGGTTGGTTGCTTGCCTGATGGTTCGTTGCACGGATACGGTTCTTCGTTAGGGTAATCACGGTACTCCTCGGGGACAGATCCTGTCGCAAAGGACATCGATACACAAACATCACCAAACAATATGCAACAATATGATGCATGCATGAAACATGGCAATATGAGTGTGTTGGGCTAATGCAACTAAAACCAGAAGGGTTTGAACAAATTTGAATCAAGGATTCAAATTTCAAATTCAAATATGGCCTTTTAAAGTGCCTTTTCTTGTTCTGATTAAAACATCAACTTAACTTGTTTGATCATGCATGGAAATGGTACAGATGGATAGATTGGATTTTTCTGATCATTTTTCATATATAATTTGTCCAATTTGGAGTTACAGAATAAAAGTTATGAATTTTTGAAGTTTAATTAATATTCTGGAATTTCCTGATTTAATTCAACGCTGTCAGGACCCCGACTCGATGTCACATCGATCTAGCCGGTAACACTTCATATCACTTTGCGGCCTCACGCACGGTATTCCCACGGGTGTCGCCTTACCTTTGCCCGGGACCGTTTGCGCCTTTTGGCTCACGTATATGATAGTGTCGCTAGCATCCATATGATAAAGAGCCCAGGCTGACATGACTAGTTGTAAACCCAAAGTGGCACAGACTTACAGGGACAGGCATCCATGACCCAGCTTCGAACGTGTCGGTCATCAGCAAGTGGGTCCGGGCTGTAGCACTGGGCTAGCAGGACTCCGGTAAACCGGGCTGTAGCGGGCTAACAGGACTCCGGTACTCAAAGCGTGACATTTCCCCGAAGGGACAGACACAGGAACGAAGAAGGACACATGCCGGCCAGCCTAAGTGTTCCAGAGCAGTAGCAAGCTACCATGGCTCAGTGAAACACTAGGAGACATTTCCCGGTAAGAGAGGCTACTAAAGATAAACAACTAGATGGTCAGATCCCACACATACCAAGCATTTCAATAACATACACACAATATGCTCGATATGTGCAAATACAACATGGCATCACAACATGACTCTACGACTCAAGTACTTTATTCATTAGGCTCCGAGGAGCGAGATATTACAAACATGGGTCTCATGACCCAACACTCAGAGCATACAAGTCAAAGCACAAGCGGAAGCTATCATGTCTGAGTACAGACATCTATAAATGAAAAAGGCTGAGAAGCCTGACTATCTATCAGATCCTGCCGGGGCACAAGATCGTAGCTGAGGTATCAAGCTAAACGTCGAAGTCCACGTGAAACTACTAGCGAGACCGAAGTCTCTCTGCAAAAACATAAAATAGGCAAACGTGAGTACAAATGTACCCAGCAAGACTTACATCAGAACTATCTACATATGCATCATTATCAACAAAGGGGTGGTGGGGTTTAACTGCAGCAAGCCAGCTTTGACTCGGTGGCTATCCTAAACTACGACTGCAAGTAATTCTTTTGAGGTGGCGCACACGAGTCCACATATTCACCATATCAATACACCACTATGGAATCGCTCCCGTCTCCCTACGAGAACGCCATCCATAGCACTCACGCTTATCTTGCGTATTTTAGAGTATCCACTTTCACTTGTCTATGAACTGATATAAGCAACCCAGAAGTCCTTTTCCGCGGACACGGCTATTCGAATAGATGATATTAACCCTGCAGGGGTGTACTTCTTCACACACGCTCTCACCACTTACCGCCGTTTACACGACATGTACTCGGCAACCTTCAAGCGGAAGCCCAACGTGGGTGTCGGCCACGGCCTACCTAAACACTCAAGTCTCTAGTCCAGGTTTATCGCCTATTCGGGTTCCATCCATGAGGAGATCCGGCCGGAGTTTCGCTCACAGCCCCAAACGATGTGAACAGGGTTCCCGAGACACCAAACGGGCGCCCAGTACACCGTGCCACGTGCCTACCGCATCACAGCCCACCCCTACGGTCAGCGCTGCGCACGGCCTCCAGCATACTACAAACACCAGAAACTACTTGCAACTCCTGGACAGAGGACAAGGGTGATCAAGAAGCCGAGAGGGTCCATTGGTTTCGGGCCCAATGCGTGGTAGTAGCTGAATCATGGATCACAAACACAGAACTCAGTTCCTGAGGACGGCTGCAATGAGACAACCCACCATGTACTCCTACATGGCCTCTCACCGCTACCTTTACCAAATCGTATTCACACACTTAGCTCACACACAGTAGGACATGTTCACACACCTCTGATTCATCCCAGATGAATCAGACCTGACTCGACTCTAAGCAGTAGCAGGCATGACAAACAAGCATGAATGAGTAGGCACAACAGAGCTCAAACAACTCCTACTCATGCTAGTGGGTTTCATCTATTTACTGTGGCAATGACAGGTCATGCAAAGGATAAAGGGGTTCAGCTACCGCAGCAGGTAACAGATGAATCGTTGTTGTCCTAATGCAGTAAAAGAGAGCAGGAGCGAGAGAGTGGGATTGTATCGGAATGAACAAGGGGGTTTTGCTTGCCTGGCACTTCTGAAGATAACATTGAGTCTTCATCAGTGTCAACGATCACATCATCGGTATCACGTCTATCGAGAGGGGACAAATACCGGCAACACAGAAGGGAACACAATCAATGCAATGCACAGTATGATGCATGCTCATGACATGGCAATATGAATGTGTTTTGAGCTAATGCAACTAGCAACAGATTAAATGAAGTTGGTTTGAATACAAGATTCAAATTCAAACTCCATATGTGATTATTCAAATGCCATTTAATTGATTTGTGCTAAACAGCAGCTATAAGTTGTTCTAACATGCATGAAAGTGGTACAGATGGATTCCTTGAATTTTTCTGATAATTTTTCACATATAATTTATTTAATTTGGAGTTACGGTAAATTTTCTATGATTTATAGAAGTTTTAGCTATTTCTGGAATTTCCTGATTATTATAAAATAAACTAAATTCCAGAAAAGGAATATGGCGTCAGCATGACCTCACCCTGACGTCATCAGGTCAACAGGGCGGTCCAGGTCAAACCTGACGTGTGGGGTCCACACGTCAGTGACACGGGTTAAACAGGGGGGTTTAGTTTAGTTTAATTAAAGATTAGGGCACTAGGGCCCACATGTCAGTGTCAGCAGGGGGTAATTAGTTTAACTAATCCGATTAGTGTTAATCCTAATTTAGTTAGTGGCCAGAGGCCCACACGTCAGTGACCCAGGGTCAAACTTCCTGGTCGGCGGGGTCAACTCGCCGGCGTTTAGCCGCCGGCGAGGCTAAACGCGGCGGTGCAGGTGCGGGTTTCACGTACAGGGCACCGTTCGGGGCGCCGTTGGGCTCTATGGATAGCTGGGAGTGTGCCGCGGCGAGTGGTGCAGGTAGTTGGGTTCGGGGTCGCCGGAAAAGGCGCCGGCGACGTGTTTGGCGGCGGCCGGAGCTCGGCGAGGTCGGGGTTGGCGCTAGGGGGCACGGCAGGTCGCACGGGTGGGCGCGCTCGGCTCCTGGAAGGGTGTTGAGCATGTTTCCGTGCTCGGGAGTTAGCTACGGTGGCTCTAGCACCGTCTGCGTCATCGCCGGCGGCGAGGAACGGTCGGCTCCGACAGCCAGGGTGGTTAGAGGGCGCGGACGGGCACGGAGAGAGAGGGGAAATGGACAGGGGCTCACGGTGAGTTTGAAGAGAAGGTCGGCGTGCTCGGGGAGGCGGTGGAGACGGCGAATCAACGGCGGCAGTGGTCGGATCCCGAGGTGGAAGACGACGGCGATGGCGATGTTCCGGGCCCTCCCGGCTTGCGTGGCTCATCGAAGATGAAGAAGACAACGTGGCGGAGCTTCTGGGCGCGTCGGGTTTGCGTGGGGTGGCCGGTGGCCGCGAGGGAGCTCGTCGGTGGCGGCGGCGGCTCCGTTCGGTCGCGGGAGGGAGAGAGAGCAGAGGGGGGAATAGGGACGGAGGGAGAGCGAGAGGGGTTCCAGGGAGAGTGAGAGAGAGGCCAGGGGTGTCGTGGTGTCTCCAGGCGCATCGAGGAGGGAGGCAACCAGGCAGGAGGTGGCCAAGCGCGACGGCGGTGCTCGCCACCGAGCTGCTTCGTGCGCTGGCACGGGAAGAAGACAGGAGAAGGGGGCCAGGTGGGCTGGGCCGCTGGGGGAGCTGGGCCAGGTAAGTTTGGGCCGGGTGGGCTGACAGGTAACTTCCTTCTCTCTCTCTATCTTTTATTTTCTGTTCTGTTTTTCTTTTATTTAATTCTTTTGCCACTGTTTTGAATTAAAAATAATAATTCAAACAATGCCAAAAACTCCTCTGAATATTTTATATTGCTGGATGGACTTTTCCAAAAGCTTATAAAATATATCAGGGGTATTTGAAATTATATTCTAATTATATGAATATAACTCAAATTCAAATAGCTAATGAATTAAATCCAAAGTCCCAAAAATAATTCCTTAAAAATGTTCAATATTTTGGTTGGGACCAGAACCCTTACCAAAATTTATTAAACATTTAAGAAGAGCATTTTGGAGCAATGAATGAGATTTCTAGGGTTTTTGCCCCTCTTTTATTTAAGTTTTTGAGGCTTCCAAAATTCCCTCAGTTCAAACTTTCAGAATTTAAACATGATGCACACGTGAGCTAGCCTAGAGCACTACCAGCAGCTAGGGATGTGACACCAAGCCTTGCACTCAAGCGATGGCATCTTAGCTTCATACGTATCAATATCAAGCCGCATCAACTTACACAAGGCGAGGCTTCCCTCGTCCTCGCGCCAATCAGCAGGGTTATGCGAAGAAGATAGGGGAGATCAAACCGCTCCTGGACCCTTGGGTTCCTTTTAATGATGTTATTAGTTGAGTCGAGAATGGTCTTGAACGAACCTGCCATGCTAGCCAAGGTGATGACGTCGCACCGATCAATGAGTTCCTCCATCGCGTCATCATTGAGATCGGGGAAAGAATAACAGGGTCATTCCCGGCTTGTTCCCTCCATGGAGAAGATGATCAAACAATGGCAGAAGGAAGGGTGAAGGCTAATGGAGGAGGGAGGAAGAGCTAGTGTGCGACAGTAGTTCCAAATCGAGAGGGAAAGGCGAAGAGTCGGTGGATGGTTCCCACGGTACACGAAGAGGAGCCTGGGGAGCGAACGGTTGCCACAGAGGACACACACTGACGACAAGGGCCAAGTGAACCGCATGCAATCCCATCGCACAATACACATGTCTTGTTAAGTTGACCCATTTCTGTTCTCTTGTGTCAACGCAAACAGTTCATCCGAGTGATCCCCATGCCGTATATCGCACACACCTTGATCTGGCTGGCCGTTTCTTTTGTGTTTCCTTATCACAAATAGTTCATCCGAGTGAATCGTATGCTGTATATCGCACACACCTTCATCTGGCTGCCCATTTCTTTTGTGTTGCCTAATCACAAATAGTTCATCTGAGTGAACCATATGCTATATATCGCACACGCCTTCATCTGGCTGCCCGTTTCTTTTGTTCCTCCTCACCGCAAATAGTTAATTGAACTGAACCGTATGCCCTTCATCGCACACGCAACTAAAATCTGAACCATATTTGATGTGTCCTCCATCGCAAATGTTTTATACATATCTGACGGTTTTCATACACCACCGTTTGCGATTATGGCATCACACATAGTTTCTCGAAGGGTCTCTGATTGTAGTGTCGCGTTAGCAGCATCCTGCACTAGTGAGTGTCAACTCTAGCTAGTAGTGATCCCACTATTTTGTTGGTGTTCAATCTTATTAAAATATTAATGAAAGTGTATTTGGAGAGGGCATGCCTCTATTTAGTGATACATCCACTATTTTGGAAGAGGTTTCAATTGACTATGACAATGAAGTTGCTATATATGATGATATGATGACATGTATTCCATAAGGAGTAATAAATCTTCTATGCTTGTGCATCATAAAAAGAGTTTTGTATGTGATAGCTATATTGTTGAATCCATTCATGATGTTTCTGAAAATTATTATGAGGAAGGAACTATGCTCTTACATATCTCAATAATATCAATTTTCTTCTCTATGTGTTGATTGTTTTGAGGTTGCACTTGTTTTGCCTTCCTATGTTATTTGATTCTTGTTCCCATAAGTTGTTTGATAACAAAATCCCTATGCATAGGAAGTGGGTTAGACCTAAATGTGCTAGTCATATGCTTCATGATGCTCTCTTCATGTTTCAATTCTTATCTTTTATGCGAGCATCATTGGAATCATCATGCCTAGCTAAAAGGCATTAAAGAAAAGCGCTTGTTGGGAGACAACCCAACACTTTTACATACTGTTTTTGTGTCTTCACATGCTTATGCTATTATAGTAATCATGTCTTATTTCTTTTGTTTCAATAAAGTGCCAAGTAAAGCCTTTAGGATCTTGTTCGGTGATAGTTGATTTGATCTTGCTGAAAAAATAGAAACTTTTGCACTCAGGGAGACAATTCTCATTTTTAACAAATGCGTGATAAAATGCTGATTATTTTTGCAGAGGATTTATAGACAAATTGCTCAGGTTGTCCTAATTTTTCATAATTTTCGGAGGAGCAGAAGTATGGTTTGAGTACAGATTACTACAGACTATTCTGTTTTTGACAGATTTTGTTTTCAATGCATAGTTTACTTATTTTATAGTTTCTTTGGCTTATATTGCTCAATATAAATTGTAGAAATGATATGATACAGCAGGCATTGTGTGAGAACAATTATAAATCTTGTCTTTGCCAGTACCAAAAGTGGAATGGTTTGCTCTTTATCATACTAACCTATCTCACAAAGTTCCGTTAAGTTGTGTGTGATTGAAGTTTTCATGTTTTGGGTGAGATGTCGATATGAGGTGAATAAGTAGTGACAAGAGAAAATTTTTGGGGATGCCCAAGGCAACCCAACGAAATATTCAAGGAAGATCCAAGCAACTAAGCTTGGGGATGCCCCGGAAGGCATCCCCTCTTTCGTCTCCAACATTATCGGAAACGTCAATTGGAGATATGTTTTCATTCGTCACATGATATGTGTTTTGCTTGGAGCATCATTTTCTTTTGTTAGGATTTGCTTGCTGTTATTTATAATAGTGTTTTTCATCTTTTATTTCAATAAAAGTGGAATTCATAGCCTTTGCCATGCTTATTTTTCAAGTATACATGTTGCTGTTTGAAAACAGAAAGTTTACCGCTGTTGCAAAAATTCCCTAGAAAAGTAAGAATGTGATAAAATGTTTATTTCTTTGCAACATGAGCTCTTATAAATTTTCTACAGTGTGGTAAATTTTCATAACTTTTGGAGTTAGGGAAGTATTGATACTCTTGCATTCTTTACGGACTGTACTGTTTTGGCAGATTGCTGTTATGTCTGCATTGTTTGCATATGTTTGCTTGCTTAATGATCTTATTCGAGGATAAGAGTATTAAATATGCCGAGGCATTTAGTATGCAATGTTGAATAATAATTTTAGTGATTTGCTACAGTAGAGAATGATAAGGTTTTTGCATTGGTTTATACTAACTTATCTCACGAGTTCTTGTTGAGTTTTGTGTGGATGAAGCTTTTGAGATTTAGGAAAACTGTGATATGAGAGGAATTAACGAGACACAAAAGCTCAAGCTTGGTGATTCCCAAGGCACCCAAAAATAATATTTCAAGAAGTCACAAGCATCTAAGCTTCGGGATGCCCCAATAGGCATCCCACCTTTCTTCTTCAACAATTATCGGTTAGTATCGGTTGAGCCTAAGTTTTTGCTACCCCACATGAATTGTGCTATTGTTGGAATTCCATTTTATTTTTTTCTTGCTATTTTAATAAGATACTTAGATCTGAAAGTACTTAAATAAAATAGAGTCCGCAAATAGTTGCAAGGGAGGTTAAGTAAGCGGCATTCACACCCCTTCAAACGAAGCTCTTTTCTATGTCATTTACTCTTGTGCTTCACTTATATCCTATGAGTAAATTGTTGAATAAATTGAATATCATGAAGTTGAAATCATATCTCGCCTAGTGGTAGCCTCACACTAGGTTTAGAAAGTGAATTATTTTGAGGCTTGACAATTACTATATTGGTCATACAAGCAATTCACGAATAATTAGTATAAGGAAGAGAAATTTCACATGAAAATACACTATCATGGAAATCTTTTGTGATTGGGATCCCCCATCAAAATATTATATGCCAAAATTATTGACGTTGGACAAGGAAGACAACATAATGGTTTATGTTTGTTCATATTCACATAGAATTTATATTGTCATGGATCTTTCAACATGTGATGCTTGCCCCCCATCTTTGCTAGCCAAAAATTCCGCACCAAGTAGAGACACTACTTGTGCATCCAAAAACCCTTAAACCCAAATCTCATTTTCAAGAGTCCACCACACCTACCTATATGCACTATTCTTTTGCCGTTCTAAGAAAATTTCTATGTGCCATCTCTACTTTTCAAAATAAATTTCTCTTTTGTGTGCTCGTCCCGCTCGCGAAGCGGTGAGGGGTGGCCAATATTTTCCGTGCTAGATGTGTTATTCTCACGATGAGTGTTTATTCACTTGTCATTGCACAAGAGTAAGGCAAAGGTATTAGGGATGCCCAGTCCCAAAGTGAAAAAGGAATTTTCTTTATGTTGTCAAATAATTAATTCCTTGGAAAGTGTTGGTATGGAGGGCACCCGTGGATACGGTTAGCCATGGAAAGTGAAAGTATGGTGGAAAAGGAATAAAATTTATTTTCTGCTTGGGAACCGCTTATGATATATCTACAATGGAAAGTGTTGGGAGCTCTAAGTCGTTTTCGTTGGTGGGAAAAGTATGCCTCTCAAAATGTTTTTATCTCTCAATTTTCGCTTTGAGCTATGGCACCTCTACAAATCCTTACTTCCCTCTGCGAAGGGCCTATCTTTTACTTTTATGCAAAGAGTCAAAGTTTTTCTCTTTATTCCTTTTTATTTTTCTCTTTTGGTAAGCATCATGTGCTGAGGAAAGGTCTAGGCACATATCTCCAGTTGAATATGGGTAGCATGAGTTATTATTGTTGACATCACCCTTGAGGTGAATACGTTGGGAGGCAAAACAATAAGCCCCTATCTTTCTATGTGTCCAGTTGAAACGTTTTGCTCATGTGTACAAGGTGAGTGTTAGCAATCATAGAAGACTATATGATGGTTGATTATGTGGAGCTCTTACTTAAACTCCGTTGAATAAGTTGAATTGCAATTGCTTGGTGACTAAGAACAAAGGTTGTTGAGTTTCAAGAGAATTCATTGCTTGAACATTAACATGTGAATTGGTTGCCACTATAACATGAGAAGCTTCATAAGAAAGAATTGTTGTTATGATGCTAGGAAAAGTGATTGAAATTATCATTGATCAAACTTTTGCACTTTGCTAGCATTCACACTTCATAAATTATTTCTTTTATCATTGACCTACTCGAGGACGAGTAGGAATTAAGCTTGGTGATGCTGATACGTCTCCAAAGTATCTATAATTTTTGAATTATTCATGCTAATATATTATCATTCTTGAATGTTTTAAAATCATTTTATAGAAACTTTATATCATTTTTCGGACTAACCTATTGACCTAGTGCCCAGTGCTAGTTGCTGTTTTTTGCTTGTTTTTTACATCGCAGGAATCAATATCAAACGGAGTCCAAACACCGCGGAACTTTACGGAGATTTTTTGAACCAGAAGGAACCCAATGGGCCAAAGCTGCACCTGGGGGTGCCCCGAGGGGGGCACAACCCACCAGGGCGTTCCAGGCCCCCTGTCTTGCCAAGGCGGGTTGTGCCCACCTCGGTGGCCTCCCGCGCCCCTTCTTTGCACTATAAATTCCCATATATTCCAAAAACCTTTGGGGCTAACCTAGATCAGACATTCCGCCGCCGCAGGGCTCCATAGGCCCCGAAAAACAATCTAGACCCGTTCCGGCACCCTGCCGGAGGGGGAGGGGGGAATCATCTCCAGTGGACATCTTCATCATCCCGGCGGCCACCACAATGAGGAGGGAGTAGTCCACCTTCGGGGCTGATGGTTTGTACCAGTAGCTATGTGTTTAATCTCTCTCTCTCTCTCTCTCTCTCTCGTGTTCTATATCATTGGCTTTGTTAATACAGTCGGATCATATGATGTTTCTCCCCTCTATACTCTTGTTGTGATGAATTGAATGTTTACCCTTTGAAGTTTTGTCATGTCAGATTACATGTTCAGATTTGAGAACACATGGTATATGTCTTGCGGTATGAATACTTGATATGACAATTGGGGTATCTTATTGATTCACTTGATATAAGTTATGTCATTCAACTCACAGATTCCCGTGGTGATATTGGGGTAATCTATGCATAGGGGTTGATGCACGTTTTTATTATCTTTTTTCTGATGGAAACTTTGGGGTCCCCTTGTAGTTCCTTGTGTGGATTGAGTATTATGAATATGAATTTGCTTTGGTGATATTCTAGTATGAACTCTAGGATAGATCGAACAGAAAAATAGCTTTGTGTTATTTTAGTACAAACTCTTGAATAGATCGAACGAAAAGAATAGCTTTGAGGCGGTTTAGTACCCTACAAACAATTTCTATCTTTTATTCTCCGCTAATTGGAACTTGTGAGTGATTCTTTGTTACACTTTGAGGGATAATCATATGATCCAACTATGTTAGCACTGTTGAGAGATTGCACTAGTGAAAGTACGAACCCTAGGCCTTGTTTTTAAGCATTGCAATATTGTTTTTGTGCCCATTTACTATTTGATACCTTTCTATTTTTATATATTTAGATTATAAAATATATTTCTACCATCCATATTACACTTTTATCACCATCTCTTTGTCGAACTAGTGCACCTATACAATTTGCCATTGTATTGGGTGTGTTGGGTACACAAGAGATTTCTTGTATTTGGTTGCAGGGTCGTTTGAGAGAGACCATCTTCATCCTACATCTCTCACGGATTGATAAACCTTAGGTCATCCACTTCAGGGAAAATTGTTACAGTCCTACAAAACTCTGCGCTTGGAGGCCCAACATGTTTCTACAAGAATAAAGTTGCGTAGTAGACATCAAAGTGCAGGGGCTAAGCTGTAGTGGATTCGAACCGATGCCAGCTACACTCACAAGATAAGCCGTTAGTAGCTAAATAATAAGTCTATATGCATGCTACGAAGCAAACAAATGTTGCAACCAAATGCAACAAACAAGGCAGATGCTAAACTATTGATTTCTATCGGTTTCTACCGCTCGCACTAACTAGGGCGTCCTACAGCCAAACCTGCTCTGATAACAACCATGTGGCATCCTGGATCAGAGAAACCGGAATGCCCCGTATTCCAGCCCAGAGATCAAGGAGAAGTCTCTGGAATACGGCACTGCTTTACGTTGAACAAATCAGCTCTTATTACAAAGAATAACTATACAGGTGTCTGATGTTACAAAGGATCACATCAGCACGGTGACACTACGCATAGGCTATACTACACTTGCTCTATGCTAGCATCGGAACAACACGTAGCTACGGAATAAATCTAGTAGTGGAACAACGACGAAGGTGGTGAACTCCACTCCGCAGGGACTCTGACTAGGACACGATCTAGCTCGCACGCACAGAAACCTCGACAAGCAATCAATCAATCATGGCATCACCTGCAAGCTGGAATGACACGCCAGGTCAGTACATTGAATGTACTTGCAAGCTCACAACAACCAAAACCATCAAGGCAAGACAACAACATAGCATTAGCAGATTAAATAATTAACTACTACTATGATGCGAAAGCAACTACTAAACATGATATGAAACTACTACAATAGTGATAAACCAACAAGTCAAATCTCAATAACCATCTCACTCTTGGCTATCCGACCAAGTAATATACCATCTCGATCATCTCGTGATCAAATCATCCACATGATCACCTCGTGACCATATCACAACTGAATGATCATCCTAGAGATCATCCCAACATCATCATCATCATCATCGTCATCATCATGCCAAACTATTACTACTCACAATATCAACATATAAATCATCTAAAGTGATTCTGTCATGTGAGTGTTGATCGAACGGTGTGACCTAGTACGAACTTATGCCCATGACCAAGGACGCGGCTATCAATAGATTAAACACACACACTCTAAAGAGGTAGTGCACTTTACCCACACCACGAAACCCATGGCCTCGCACTCCCATTCGGGCGGACCAACGACGTTCCGACAAACCAATCTACTGCCATGACACTCTCCCAGCCACTCCGACCAACTCCCTCCGGGGATAAGTCATGGGTGGCCCCGTGCCTACCAAAGGCATCAACGGCCACCGCTGTGGCAAAACAATAAACGGTCCCAAACAAGGACATGAACTCAAAACCAACCATGGGCACACAAGGCTTATTTCGTCCTACCCGGCCAAGGTAGTGCCCGCACATAACCTTCCCTCGTTGGAGGCACCGGCAAGAGGCACGACAATAGACCGCATTAGGGCCTTCCCATAAAATGGCAAATGTGGTTGCACTGGAAAAGCCCGGTTAGGTGGCACCTGACCAACTTAATGAGGAAATTTATCCCCAAAATATAACAGTGATAACTTATACTCCAATATCATCTATCAACCTGTAATCCAAGTCATAGCAATATCCAACAACTAATCCAAAGCATACTATCATCTTACCAAAATACTTCGAGGATAGCATAACACTACTATCATGATGAATCCAAGAACAATAAGACTACTATTCAAATAGTAAGAACAAGCTATCCAGCTAAGATCCACATGCAAGCATCATCTCCGAAATCATACTCCAAAACATAATATCAACTCGCATCATGATGAAAATAATTCTAGCCACTAATAATCCAAAGGCAACGTGATATCCTAAGTAATACTCAAAAGCATAATATCATCATGAAAATAATCATAATGGCCACTAAGAATCCAAAGGCAACATGTCATCCACATAAGTTGCAAAATATTAGTCCTAGAACTCCAAACAATATCATGGCAATAGCACGATAAAAAATATCACTCCGAGAAATCCCATGAACGAGATCACATGTAGCTAAAGCAATATTTTAAATAAGTTCAAATAATTTAAACCATGGCATTGCATTGCAATCATGCAAATGGAGGGAGTGGCTTGCCTGGGGTGGAGGGATTCATTGGGAAGAAGTGCGAGAAATCGTAGAACGAATCACCGGAAATCTTTCTCTCTCAGAGGGGGCTGATTAAGGACAATGGCATAATGGTCATTTTCAGAATTTTAACAAATGGTGAAAATTATACCAACAGAATGGGCTCAACGAGACGAAGAAGTGGGCTTTGGAATCACCTGAATCGGAGTTACGAGCAAAAAGATACTGTGGTTTTTTCTACCAAGGACTTTTTTGCAAAAAAATATTTACATACGGGTCCTCGATAGTTATTCCACTGATAAAAGAAAAACACATGGTAGCTTTGGGCTGGCTTGGGCTGAAACTGCAGCGGCTACTACTGTGCGCCTGGGCCAAGCCCAACATCACCGCGCGGGGTGACGCAGAAGATAGATTTTGCTAAATACGCCTTCCCTTCAGGAAAGCGCTTCCAGGTGAAAACCACTTCCACTTAAACTGCGGGCCCACCGCACTCTTCTCCTCTCTATCTGGCTAGAGGGGCCCGCCGGTAGGGCATCAGCGGCTTCGTCTTAAAGCTCTGCCTGTGCCCGGCCGAGCACAGGGGCTCACCCTGACGGCATTGCCGGTGCTACGGGGCATGTCCGGCGATGCTCGGGCTATGGATGTTTTAAGCGCTCAATGGCGCATTCAACGATCCCATACACGACCGATGGGACGAGCCGAGACAACGACGGCTCGGCGCCAGCAGACAGGGGCTTCGGCCGTCGAAGAACTCCTGGCAAGAGGCTACCAGAGGAGTACGGGGAGCGCTGGGGTGGATCTAGGGTGGATGAGGAGGCCTTTGGTGGTGGTGTAAGTGAGGGAAGGGCTCGGTCTCGCTCGAATTTGAGCAGAGGCCGTCGGCGGACACGAAGGCCATGGGGGTCGAGGAGGCTCTGGGAGCGATTGGACGGGCTGGGTGGGAGAATGTGGGGAGGGTCTATAAATAGGCGGGGGAGGAGCTGCCGTGTTGGCGTCATCGCGGACACGTGGGCGGACGAGCTTCCTCACTGGAACGCGATGGGAGGGAGCAGAGGGCAGCCTCACGGTGCGGAGGAGGCCAAGAGGGCACGAGGAAGAAGAGACGAGCGCCATTAAATGCCATGTCGGCCACTGTGCTCCCGTGGCCGCTCGTCGGCTAGCTCCAGCGAGGACGCTGCTAGAGGGGGTAGGGGAGTCAGGTCGGCATACTATTATCGGCGTTCTGGGAACGGGGGTCCCCAGAATTGCCTGCCAGCGGCCCACGGGGTGGCTCCACCAGCGGCCCTGTACGGCCCATTTTCACCAGCAAACAATCAAGACCCTCGCGAGGCGGACGACACAAGACCTCCTTGGGGGCAGCTTCACCAAGCAGGCTGGTGAGGGTCAGAGAGATCAAGGCAAAGGACACCTCGCGACGTTTCTGTGACGCAAGCCATGACGACCAAGGCCAGGCGGGCTCCAGGAGAGCGCCAGCGAGCACAGTGTCCTCGTTTCCTCTTTGGTGCTAAAGGGGTAAGCGCAGGAGAGGAATCCCGAGGCATCAGGCAAATGTTTCCATATAGGTGCAACAAGACTAAGACCAGTAGGACGGCAGGACAGAGGTCACCGTGGAGCCCAAGATGGCGTCACCACTAGAGCCTTTGGCACACGAAGACTACTTTTGTCAGGATAACTCGTACTAGTTGTCTCCCTTCGAATTTGGCCGTTGTGGGATCCCTTCCCGCTCAATATTTGGGAAGAGGACCAGGGCCTCTATAAATAGGACTAGCCACCACCGTAGCGGAGGGAGCTAAGAGCTGAGAGAGCGGAGAGCTGAGAGAGAATACAGATGGGACCGAAGCCATTCCATCCATAGCCTCACACAAGTTTGCCAAGCACAAGAACACCTCTCCTCAAGAGGCTGTTCTTCCCTTATAACTATTCATCTACAGCCCAGAGGCAATCCACCAGACCACACTGGAGTAGGGTATTACACCACATTGGTGGCCTGAACCAGTATAAACTCTTGTGTCTCTTGTTCTTTGGGTTCGTCGAGCTAGGCTGTGAGCTCATGATGTGCGCGAGCTAGAGAGGGGGGAGAGGTCTTCCTGTGCACCCTAGTGTTCGAACCTTAAGGGTTTTGCCAGAACCCAAAATCCGACATTTGGCGCACCAGGTAGGGGTGTGATGAAGCTTTTCCCTCGCAAATCCGTGTTTCGCCACTCCAACAAGTTCATGGTCGACGCGCGCCGGGCCCACGCTGAGCGCCGGGCCGCTCTCGCCACCCGCGTGGCACAGACAGCCCTTGTCGGCGGGCCTCCCCATCGTTCGCCGTCACCCGCCGCCAACGCCGCTACCGGCCTGGCGGCAAACAAGCAACAAGACTCCTCACTGCACCCCTCCGTGCGGCGAGAAGGCCGCACCGCCAGCCCGTCGTTGACTCCGGCCAGCTCATTCTCTCACGCTCGTCGCGCACCCACGAACGCGCAGGCCGCGCTGCTCATGGCACGCGAGCTCCTGCGTTACCGCCCGGTCGACGACCTCTACACGGACTGGTTGGACCGCATCGCCAAGCTCGTCAGCGCCGCTGGGGGCTCCCCTGCACCATCCCTCTCGCTGCCTCGCCCGCCCCCGGCTGTGGGCGATGTGGCTCACGGAGCGCCTCCGCATGAAGATGGTGCCCTCGCGCCAAGACGTGTGGCTGGTGGAGCGCCTCCGCCCCCTCGGCATCAAGACGACGTCCTCACTCCAAGATGTGCTGTCCCACGGTGTGATCCACCGTGCTGTGTGCCCGTGCACGAAGATAGAAGCTGCCTAGAGATTCCCCATCCGCAAGAAAACGCTCCACCGCTCCCAGCACCGCCACATCAGGATCGCTTGGCACGGCGAGGCCATGCGCCACTTGCCGTGGCGGCGTAGGGACACCAAGATCAAGCTCCACCTCCACGACGGCCCCTGGTGGCCACGGCAGGCTGTTGCGCCTTCCCTCCTGAGATGCGCAGCGTTGTCTGGCCATGCAAGTTCAAGTCGGATCTGCCTCCTTGCTACGACGGCACCCCCGACCTTGCGGAGTTCTTGTAGCTCTACGAGCTGAGCATCAAGGTGGCCAACAGTGACGAGAAGTTCATGGCGAACTGGTTCCCTATGGCTCTCAAGGATGGAGCTCGTTCATGGCTCCTAAACCTGCCCACGGGCTCGATCTCTTCCTGGGGTGAGATGCGCGACCACTTCGTCGCCAACTTCCAGGGCACTCGCGACCGCCCCCGGCCGCGGGTGACCTGCGCCGCATCAAGCAACAGCCGGGAGAGACCCTGCAGAAGTACATCCAGCGCTTCAACAGCGTGCGCCTCAAGATCCCCAAGGTGACGGATGAGGCCATCATCTCAGTGTTTTCCGATGGCTTCCGCGACATCAGGATGAAGGAGGAGCTCGCCATCCATGAGGAGCTGTGCACGACTTTTGAGTTGCTCAACATAGCAACCAAGTGTGCAAGAGCCGAGGAGGGGCGTCTCTCCCTCCTCGAGCTCCCTGCTGCGGATCCAGAGGAGAATAAGGCCAAGGTCACGGACGTGAAGTGCAAAGGGGTGGCCGTATTCACGGCAGAGCCAGATACCAAGCGCGGCGCAGACCTCCCTGTCGTGGTTTTGTCACGGCAGATGTCCTAGAGAAAGGACTTAGTTGTGGAGCCATCTCGACGGGTTAGCTTGAAGGGGTTAAAGCGGACACAGGGACGCAAGAGAGTTTATACTAGTTCAGCCCCTTCAATGAAGGTAAAAGCCTACGTCTAGTTGTGATGGAATTGATGGGGTTTCGATGACTAGGGAGCAAACAAGCTTCGCCTATGTCTCAAGTTGTTGTCTGTTGTCCTTGAACCGCCGCCGGGTCGTCCCCTTATATATACGGGTGACTCCCGTCGGCTTACGGAGTCCCAATACCGGCTCATAGATGTGTCCGGTTTGGTCTCTATTTATTCCTAACTTACAATACAAGTTAACTACTAACGCCGGTTTACGGCTACAGGCCTTGAACCGACCATGGGCCTTGAAACTTCCTCTGTCTTCTTGGGCTTTAACATACTTAACTACTGACGAAGTTAACCCGGCCCAGATAGGCCGGTTTACGCCCAGTAGTAATATCCCCAACATTAGGCCCCAGATTGATTTGAACGGGTTCATGTCAATCCTTTAATAAAAGCTTCATCTTCAACATCTTCTTATAAATTGGTAAACCGCCCTGATGTCATCTTCTCTGATTGCTGTAAACCGGAGTGACGTCACCTGTCATAACAAAGCTATCCATTATGCTTCTTTGTTTAATAGATTGGCGGAAATCGAGGCGACAACTCCGTTTTGTGGCCCCTTGATTGTCGCGCCTGACTCATGTTCTTTCGCCTTATAAATAGGACCGAAGGGTCATTTCTTTTCTCCTTCCGTGCCTTCTCTGTCTTCCTCGCGTCTCCAGCCTCGGAGCTCCGCCGCCGCCGTCGACCTCTGCCTCATCCTTGGCCGCTGCATCAACCTGAGCGCACCAGAACATCGCGGCAACCTTCCGCATCTTCCTCAGCTCCGGTAAATCTTCTATCCTTTCCCCTGCAGATCTAACCTAGGGTTTCGCAGTTCTTCAGTGTTCATCGTCTGCCTCTTGCTCATACGATAGATCTTTAGATGAACCCGCAAATCTTTACTCTGTGCAATGATATTTGTTTGACCTTCACCTTCACTTATGCATCTCAAACCATAGATCTATATGAACGTTTTGCTCATTTGTTCGGTACTGGTCCTTTGAACCTCTAAGTATTTATCTCTTTTCTGAACTTGCTTCAGATCCAATGCTATAAGGAAATCTTGTGAAACCTATTTCTGCATACTTGTCCATCCGCAATGCTTAGATCAGGCGGTTTAACCTTATAGAAATTTTTTCCAAATCGGTATATGCCATTAGTCCCCTTATTGAACCGCCAGATGCTTGTTGCTTCATAAAACTCTGGTTCAGATAGTTTTGTCTCCGGTTTAACAGTGCCCATACCAATGTATCTTGATCAAATGCATTTTTGAACTGGGATCTTCTACCTTGTAGATTCCATCATGGCCAAGCAAGTGTATGAGTGCAATTGGGTTCCTTCTCGCGTCACAGAGGCTGAACTGGATGATTTAGTCCTGATTGGCGCTTTAGGCAGCAAAGATACCATCCATTGGAGGGCTCCTGGCAAAGAATGCCCTCCCACACCTCGAGAAGGAGAGGTTGTTGTTTTCGTAGATCACTTAGCCCGGGGCTTTAAGATGCCCGGTTCTAAATTTTACCGGGATGTTTTAGCCGATTTCCAGCTCCATCCACAAGATACTGGCCCCAACTCTGTTATAAATATGTGTCACTTCCAAGTGCTCTGTGAAGCATTCTTTCAAGAGGAGCCCACAATGGAATTGTTCAGAGACCTTTTCCATCTAAATCGCCGTAATGAGTTTACTGACGGCTCCAATACGGAGTTGGGTGGCGTGGAGATTCAGAAAAGGAAAGAGGTCACATACCCTCACGCCAAAATGCATAGCCACCCCAAAGAATGGAATCAGACATGGTTCTACTGCAAAGACACCTCCCCTGCTGGTGAGAATCCCTTGCCTGGCATTCGTCCGGAGCGGCTCAGCAATACACACCGTTTCCACAAAGATTCGCTGCACAGGAGAGAAGTAAATATGCTCCTCAACTGTCAAAGCTCAGAGCCTTTATGGCCAACGGTTTAACAGGGGTTGATCTCGCTCGCTGTTGGATATCATGGAGCATACTGCCCCTTAGTCGGCGCTCCGGTTTGATGTGCGAGTATACTGGCAGTGTTGATGACCCACTGCGACATTCCAAAATCTAGCTCACTGATGAAGAAATCACAGAGGATGTGAATAAGATGCTGAATGAACCGGAACACACCTGTGCTAGAAACGGCCTGCTTCCCTTCTGTGCCACCAACAAACCGCCAGCTGTAAGACTTTGATTTTTATTTTTGCTGAATCTGTTAATGATATATCTGGTCTTTGTTTAATATCAGTGTCTGTGCAATCAGGGCAATGATCCGTTTTGGAGCAAGAAACTGTCGCAGGAGAAACCAGAAAAACCAGACAAACCGGAAAGAGCAACTCGGCAAAAGACTAAAGCTGTGAAGAAGACTGCCCACAGGAAAAGAACCACTGCATCTTCTAATCCGCCCCTGATGATGATGTGGATAATCCGGACTTTGAGGTAGAGCTTGACTCACTTGGTATATTTTTCATGCGTCTTATTGATGATGATATTTGTCAGGATGATGCCGAAGCCAGCCATGCAGATGTTGCAGAGGTAATTATTCTCTCTTCCGATTCATAAACTTTGCCTTCACAAAAAATCCGTCAGGCAAACCGGAAAGTTAAATTTTCTCATCCTCTTGCTTATTTGGATCCTAAATTTCTTATGAAGACCCAACAACAGGAAGCTCGTCGCACAACCCGGCACAACGGCCAGGTAGTTACCTCCGCCGGTTTACCGAACAGTCTGGTTCGGAAACGCCATTTAGAGGTCTCTATTTTGCTTGTCAGTGCTTGTCCTAAAGCGGGCTGCTTTCGTCAACCACTTAATCTGTCTGGCTCCGATTACCAGGTTACTTCCCACTCATCTTCTGGCGAGTCACCGGCTACTCAGCTCCCACCGCTCAAAACGGTGCTTGGGTAAGCTATACTTATTGTGATGTTTGCAGTACATCGCCTTAGAACATATGCTGTATTTGATTTTGTTATTCTTCTCAGGGCCAAACCTAGGCCAAGCAAGAAGGCCCGCCTGGACAAAGCAGCCGAAGAAGATGTCGTTCTTGAACCAGGCAAGACACCCAATCTTGAAGTGGCTATTCCTGAGGATATACCCAACGATCCACCGCAGCAAGACAATGATCTTATTGCTGAAGAGAGACCTGCTGACGCCTCAGGTCCTGTCAATCAGCCCATAGGTTCCATCCGGATTGAAAGCTCCACCGGTCCAGCAAAACCTACTAACAAGCCAACAACCCTAGTGCAAACCGGCGGTACCCAGGATGATGAGGTCGTCATTACTGGCACTGGCCATACTAAGCCAAGCAATCCTGTCGCTTTATCCAAACATTCTGCCAAGGAAGAATTTGCTGCCTTTGGCAAAGGCAAGTGGAACGCTGATCTGACGACTTATGCTGCTCTGAACGCCCAAGATATCCATTCCGGCTATCTGAACCGGTTGTATACCAGTCGCGACTATGAAGCCGGTCTGGTTAATATGATGAAAGAGAAATATGAGGTAACTTCCATATGCTCCTTCCTGCTTGTACGCTTCCATTCTTGCTGACTCTCCTATCCCCCAAGGGCCGGTTTGTAATATTCTTTCAAACCGGGACTTCCCAATATAAATCTTGATGCTTTGAAATTCGCTGATGTAGCCCCCAAGGGCCCGTTCAACTTAACATAGTTAAACCGGTACTTTAAGTAATTGAAATTGCTGCATCAGAATATATACGAGCAAATAGCCATTATCCCCCAAGTGCCAAGTTGAATACTTGTATTGATCTTGGGACTTTGTAAGTAATTAAAAGATGAAGATCGAATATGCATTAGCCCCCAAGTGCTAAGTGCATAACTTGTTATGTGATTGGTACTTGAATCCTTATACCGATTTGTTGAAGCATATATCTGTATGCATGCAGGCGGAGCTGAAGACGAAAGAAAACCAAGTCACCGATCTCCAAGAAAACCTGAAAACCTAACAGGCTGAAACCTCCAAAGCAAAAGAGGAATTGGCCAGCGCTTTAAGCGGCATGGAACAGCTTAAGGAGAGCTTCAAGAAGAAGCGGGCGGATTGGGCCACTGAAAAGTCCGCTTTGATCAAACGAGCAGAGGATGCCGAGGCTGCACTAAAACCAGTGGCGGATGAACTGACCAGCATAAAGTGGCACGTGCATGCCATGACTACTGCTATCTTTGGTAAGCCAGTTTGCCTTTTGAATTGGCTCTGCCTTCTGACAGAGTCGCCGGTTTATTAACCCTTTATGGTATTTCAGGGACACGCATTGGTCATTTGGGGTTAGATGTGCGGAAGAAACTAAAAGCCGCCTATACATTGGTTGAACAATTGTATACTGGTGCCCAGCGGATCATCTGTACCGCATCACATAACAAACCGGCGCCCACTTTGATTCAAGATACTCTGATGAAACTGTCGGTGCTTCCTGCCCGGATTGAAGAGTTGAAGAAATCTGCTGCTCGAACCGATGCAATCAATGCCTTAATCCGGGCAAACGCCTGGGTGCCGGATTTTGATCCTATTGAAGCGGCTCAGGGCTATCCCAGCTTGAACGAAGACGGGTCAGAATTTGGTGAAGCGGATCTGCGAGCAATAAACCGGGAGGTACGTCCTCTAGCTTGTCAATTGGCTGAGGAAGCAGACTTGTCTCATTATCAAGCCCAATATGACAGTCATAACAAGCGAATAGCTGCACCAATCCATGAATCGGAAAATCTGATCCCTCCAATCCGTAAGCATACTTACGCTCCCGATATTGACCCGTCATTGCTGATCCATGATGAAGCTATTTTTCAAGCATTAATGGGAATCGACTGGACAATTGTGGATTTCCAGCCACTGGGTAGAGAAACGGAGGCTGAAGCGGTGTAGGATGACCCACAACCATCAGGCCGGGCTGGTGACCAAGCTTGAACCGGAAGCCGGTTTTAAAACTGCCTCTCCTTTGCGAAAAACAATTATATTATTATGGGCACCATGTTGCCTTGTAATAGGCTAGCTGATACCTTTGATGTTGATATGCCTTCGTGCATAATTTGTTCTTCCTGTGGTAATGAACTTTCCAAAGCACTTTCTGAAATGAGAAATTCGTCAAGTGCCACCGCGGTTGTACCGTCAGGCGGAATATGATGTCTGCATATATGAAATCAAAACATGCAAAACAAAATTTTAAGTATATGATCAAATTTTTGAGATACATAATACCTGCCATCGTTGAGTGTGAAGTTGGCCTGGCCAATCTTGAAGCGGAGTTTTGCAAACCCACACTGTTGAAGGAGATAACAGCTCCTGTATATATATGACGCTGGTTTACCATGTAAACCGTGCCGGGTTATAATAAACACCGTGTTACTCCATAAGAGGATGTTAACAACAAGGATCAAACTGGGCAAATAGTCTCCGGATTGACGTGAACTGTGTTCCGTCATTTGATTGGTTAAAAAACTTTGTCGGTTCAAAAAACGCAATAAAAAGCAAAAAAAACCCCTTCAGGGAAAAGTGTAAATCAAATGCAATGACAAAACGTTGCAAAAAAAGTTTTATTTGAGTTGATCAGATGGTGTTACCATGGCCGAACACGACCAAGCTCCCGTTAGGTGTAACTATGGTTCTAGTCAGCCAGGTCCCCAAATGAAACCGTGGCATTTATGCCGACCAAGTGGCATGGTCATGGTTCGGGTTCGACCAAGCCCCCAAGTGATTTTGTGGCCTTAAGCCAATCAAGAGGCATGACTGGTTCAGACATGACCAAGTCCCCAAGTGATCTGGTGGCTTTCGCCTATCAAGAGGCATGGTATTGGTTTGGACAGGACCAAACCTCCAAGTGATATAACATGATGCTTTTAAAAAGCGAACTCAAGGGGTAAACCGGAGGCCGCTTTAAAGGAACTTCCGTGTAACCTCACATGATGTAAAAGAACAGATACCCCGCTTTAGCTGAGGTTCCGGTTTATTATATTTAATCATAGTATATACATTGTCGTAGTATGTACATAAGTATAGCCAATGGCTTAGGTATAGTAAGGCCGAAGATGAGCTATGTTCCACGGCATGTTAGTCTCCTCCTCTGATGTACGTGAGTCTTATGCTCTCGAATATTGATCAGATAGTACGACCCGTTGTGCAGATTCTTGCTGACCACGAAAGGCCCCTCCCAAGGTGGGGATAATTTATGCATATCAGTCTGATCTTGGATGAGCCGAAGCACCAAATCTCCTTCCTGAAAGGTTCTGGTTCTGACTCGACGACTGTGATAACGACGAAGATCCTGCTGGTAAATCGCCGATCGGGCGGCTGTGATGTCACGCTCTTCATCCAACCGGTCCAAAGCATCTTGCCGTGTTGTCTCGTTGTCCGCTTCAATATAAGCCGTTACACGAGGTGAATCATGACGGATATCACTCGGGAGAACCGCCTCTGCTCCATAAACCATGAAGAACGGTGTGTATCCTGTTGATCTGTTGGGTGTTGTATTGATGCTCCATAACACAGATGGTAATTCTTCTACTCAACAACCCGGCGTTCTCTGCAAAGGAACCATGAGCCGGGGCTTGATGCCTCTCAAGATCTCTTGATTAGCTCGTTCTGCTTGACCATTGGACTATGGATGTGCCACTGATGAAACGTCGAGCTGGATGTGCTCCCGTTCACAGAACTCCTTCATAGCACCTTTGGACAAATTGGTACCATTATCTGTGATAATACTGTGCGGAAAGCCAAACCGGAAAATCACCTTTTTGATGAACTGAACCGCCGTGGCCGCATCACACTTGCTAACAGGTTCTGCCTCCACCCACTTTGTAAACTTGTTAACCGCCACCAGGAGGTGGGTCTTCTTATCTTTGGACCTTTTGAAAGGCCCAACCATATCCAGCCCCCAAGTCGCAAACGGCCAAGTAATTGGAATCATTCTCAATTCTTGAGCCGGTACATGAGCACGTCTTGAAAACCTTTGGCAACCATCACATCGTCTGACCAGATCCTCCGCATCAGAATGAGCAGTTAACCAATAGAAGCCATGGCAAAACGCTTTAGCCACTAGAGACTTTGAACCGGCGTGGTGACCACAATCTCCTTCGTGGATCTCACACAAAATTTCATGGCCTTCTTCAGGAGACACGCAGCGTTGAAAAGCTCCTGATACACTGCAATGATGCAACTCGCCGTTGATGATAGCCGTGGACTTGGATCATCGGATTATCTGCCGGGCCATAATCTCATCCTCTGGCAACTCGCCCCGATTCTTGTACGCCAGGCAAGGAAGCGTCCAATCCGGAATAACATGAAGAGCTGCCACCAATTGAGCCTCCGGATCAGGAATAGACAAATCCTCTTCACCAGGGATCTTGACTGATGGGTTGTGCAGCACATCCAGAAAAACTTTGGGCGGGACCGGTTTGCGCTGAGAGCCCAACCGGCTTAAAGCGTCCGCCGCTTCATTTTTCCACCGGTCCATGTGGTCCACCTGATAGCCTCTGAAATAACCTGCAACAATATCCACCTCGCGACGATATGCTGCCATGAGTGGGTCCTTGGAGTCCCAAGTCCCAGACACCTGCTGAGCCACAAGGTCTGAGTCACCGAAGCACTTAACTCGACTTAGATTCATCTCCTTAGCCATCCGGAGACCATGGAGCAAGGCTTCATACTCAGCTGCATTGTTAGTACAAGGGGACATTAAGCGGAGAACATAACAAAACTTATCACCTCGTGGGGAAGTTAATACGACTCCAGCCCCCGAGCCTTCCAATTGCCTGGATCCGTCAAAATGGATGGTCCAATACGTATGATCTGGCTTTTCTTCAGGTGCTTGCATTTCCATCCAATCATTCATGAAATCAACAAGTGCTTGAGACTTAATCGCTGTCCGAGGCACATACTTCAAACCGTACGGCCCCAGCTCTATAGCCCACTTTGCAATCCGGCCAGTTGCTTCCCGGTTTTGGATGATATCTCCCAAAGGAGCAGAAATGACCATTGTAATTGGATGCCCTTGGAAGTATTGTTTAAGCTTCCTGCTTGCCATAAAAACTCCATACACCAGCTTCTGCCAATGCGGATACCTTTGCTTGGACTCAATGAGCACCTCACTGATATAATAGACCAGACGTTGAACCGGATGCTCCTTACCTGCCTCCTTTCGCTCTACCACAATAGCCACGCTGACCGCCCGAGCATTAGCAACAACATATAGCAGCAATGGCTCCTTGTCAATGGGAGCGGCGAGCATAGGCGGATTGGCCAATTGCCGTTTTAAGTCCTCAAATGCTTCATCAGCAGCAGAACTCCAGACAAACTGATCCGTCTTCTTCAACATCTGATACAAAGGGATTACCTTCTCACCGAGGTGACTGATAAACCGGCTTAACGTAGCAATCCGGCCTGCCAGGCGCTGAACATCATTGATACACTTCGGTTTAGCGAGGGAGGTGATGGTTGTGATCTTCTCCGGATTAGCCTCAATTCCCCTATTAGACACCAAGAAGCCTAATAACTTGCCCGCCGGTACACCAAAGACGCATTTGTCCGGATTAAGCATCATCTTGTACGTCCTCAGGTTATCATCTTGTACGTCCTCAGGTCACCAATTAGAGTCTCCTTCTCCCTGGATTTAACCACGATATCATCCACGTAGGCGTGTACATTACGGCCAATCTGTTTATGTAGACAATTTTGCACACAATGTTGATAAGTTGCCTGGGCACTCTTGAGCCCGAAGGGCATAGACACATAGCAGAAGGCTCCAAAGGGAGTTATGAATGCCGTTTTCTCCTGGTCCTTAATTGCCATTTTGATCTGATGATAGCCAGAATATGCATCCAAAAAACTTAGACGCTCACAACCCGCCGTAGCATCAATAATTTGATCAATACGGGGGAGGGCAAAAGGATCTGCTGGACAAGCTTTATTAAGATCTGTGTAATCCACACGCATGCGCCAGGTACCGTTTTTCTTGAGGACCAACACCGGATTGGCAAGCCACTCAGGGTGAAAAACTTCAAGAATAAAGCCAGCTCCTAAGAGCCTAGCTACCTCTTCTCCAATCACCTTGCGTCTTTCTTCGTTAAACCGGCGGAGGAACTGTTTCACCGGTTTATATTTAGGATCCACATTAAGTGTGTGCTCAGCGAGTTGCCTCGGTACACCTGGCATGTCAGAGGGCTTCCATGCAAAAATGTCCCGATTCTCACGGATGAACTCGATGAGCGCGCTTTCCTATTTCGGATCCAAGTTGGCATTGATGCTGAACTGCTTGGATGACTCGCCAGGTACGAAGTCAACAAACTTAGTTTCTGCTGCCGATTTGAACTTCAGGGCCGGATCATGCTCCGTAGTTGGCTTCTTCAACGGAGTCATGTCCGCGGGATCAACATTGTCTTTATAGTACTTCAACTCCTCGGTGGCACAAACCGACTCTGCATAAGCCGCATCTCCTTCCTCGCATTCCAAAGCGATTTTGCGGCTTCCGTGAACCGTTATTGTCCCCTTGTGACCCCGCATCTTGAGCTGCAGATACACATAACAGGGCCGTGCCATAAACTTGGCGTAAGCCGGTCGCCCGAATAGGGCGTGATATGGACTCTGGATTTTCACCACTTCAAACGTCAATGTCTCCGACTTGGAATCATGGTCATCCCCAAAGGCCACTTCCAGAGCTATCTTGCCAACATGATATGCTGATCTGCCAGGTACTACACCGTGGAACACCGTATTAGACGCTTTAAGATTTTTATCTGTCAGTCCCATACGACGGAAGGTCTCATAGTACAAGATATTAATGCTGATACCTCCATCCATGAGCACCTTGGTGAACTTATAACCTCCCACCTGAGGCGCCACCACCAGAGCCAACTGACCCGGATTATCGACCTGGGTGGGTGATCCGCTCTGCTCCATATGATTGGCTGTTCAGACCAATGTAGATAACGGGGTATGGCCGGTTCAACAGAGTTGACTGCCTGCCTCTGAACCTTCCGGTCTCGCTTATCCAAGCTAGTGGTGAAGACATGGTACTGCCCACTACTCAACTGCTTTGGGTTGCTCTGGTAACCTGACTGTTGCTGTTGTTGGTTGTAACCACCCTGGTTGTTCTGACTGTTTTGACCATTGTGTCTACCTGGATTACCATTAAATCCTGAACCGGAACTTCCTCCACCGTAACCCGCCCCGGATCCTGAGCCACCGCCCGATTCGTGATCATACCGGAAATTATTAGAATTCTTGAACTCCTGCATAATAAAGCAATCCTTCCAAAGGTGGTTCGCTGGCGCCTCCTTCGTCCCATGTCTTGGACAGGGCTGGCTTAGCAGATAGTTTAGGCGGTTTGGGTTAGGGTTGGGTGCTCCATTACGATTTTTCGGTCAACCCTTGTGTGGTTGGCCATTGTCCTGTGCATTGGTATTAGCCACAAAGTCCATGTTACCATCCGCTTTACGCTTGCCTCCACCACCATTGCCTGCCCAGTGATGCTGCTGACCTTTGGAGCTGCTGTTCTTCTTTCCCTTCCCTATCTTGTCATCATCAGATTCGGGATCCTTGGTACTATCAGAATCAGCATATTTCACCAAAGCGGCCATGAGGGTCCCCATGTCAGTGCAATGACGCTTCATCCGTCCCAACTTCAGATTCAGGGGCCCAAATCGGCAGTTGCCTTCTAGGGTTAATACTGCGGTGTCAGCATTGATGCGGTCTGGTGAGTGCAACATTTGTGAAACCCGGCGCACCCAATGAATTGTTGACTCTCCTTCCTCCTGGACGCATGCAGCTAAGTCCACTATCGACATAGGCTGTTTACAGGTATCCTTGAAATTGCTGATAAATCGGGCTCGGAATTGGGCCCATGAACTGATAGAATTAGCCGGCAAGCTTTTTAACCAAGTACGGGCCGTTCCTTCAAGCATCATGGTGAAGTATTTTGCACACGCCGCATCATCCACATCAAGCATCCCCATGGCCATCTCATAGCTCTCCACCCATGTCTCCGGAGGTTGATCCGCCGTGTAATTTGGTACCTTGCACGGGCCTTTGAAATCCTTGGGCAGGCGCACGTTGTGTAAAGCGGGGAGAAGGCAAGGCACCCCCAAAGAACTAGAAGTAACACCAGGTTCGATCGAGATGGTTGGACGAACCCGTGTGAGCTGCCGAGCCTGATGCTGTGCGGCTAACTCGGCCTCCCTGCGCGCTCGGGCCCGGTTCACCACTTCCTGAGCGTCATCAGCACCACCCGTCGGGTTGTTGCCACGGGGTGCTCCATGTCGTTCATTACTCGACACTGCTGGTTCATCCATATGTCTGCTATAGCTCCGGCTTGGACGGGGGGTCGAGTGGATCCGGTCGCGGCTGTACGAGTACGCTTCCTGTTGGGCCAAAGCTGTCCTCAGAAGTTCCTTGACCCGTCGCGTCTCTACTGCCTGCGGCGAGTCACCTTCAATTGGAATGGCCTCCAGCCGTGCAACAATGGCAAAAAGATTGTCCATTGGGTTGGAGTAGTGACCCGGAGGTATTAAAGCATCCTGAGGTATAATGGTGTTTTGACGAGGCGGGTCCATCCGACGAGGCTAAACCGGTGCACCGGTCCTAGGGGCTTCTGCCCGGTTTCCCTCCAGCGGATTGCCGGCTCTTGGTCCTGGAGTGTTGAAAAGGTCTCTGGCCTTGAAAACCGGAGGTAAGCGGGATCGGTGCTTCCTCCTCATGACTTCATGTGACGCGCTCTGGTCCAACATAAGCCTGTAGGCCTGTGCATCTAAAGCGGCCCGCTCTGCGGCCATCCTGGTGTCCTCAGCCGCCTGATCCGCCTTGGCCTGGGTGATCTGTTCCTTTACCTTTGCAATCTCTGCGTTGTGAACGTCCTGATCCAGCGGACTAACCTCCGCCATAAGCACAGCCAACGCATCAAATAGTTCAGATAGAACCTGAGCCGGCGGGCGCACAGGGCCTCCTGCCCCCGCAGCCGTTGCCGCTGCTGAACCGGAGGTCGTTGCCGCAGCGGTCGAAGAATGAAGCGCTGCTTGTGTGCCAGTCATGAATATTCCAACCCGGTTGGGCAGATCAGAGGGCCCGGAATACTGTCGCCATCGGAACAGCCCCCAATCCGGCCGTCTTGTAGCTGATAAAGAGATTCAGTTTCTCCGGTCGATGACTCATCATCGGAACAAACGACGGCATCGCCGCGAGATCCCGATCCATCCTCATAACTTCCTCCATGGATGACTCCCACGAAGGCATGCTTCATGGCCGGTTTAACCCGGGCGGATCACGCACGCTGAGCCGTCTCGACGAGGTCGGTGCAGATGTCCGGCTCAGGGCCCGGTTCACCGATCTTGCCAATGAAAACGTGAATGCTACCAAAGGGGACCCGGTACCCATACTCAATTGAGCCGGCCTCGGGGCCCCAGCCTGCATCGTCGATGTAGAGCTTGCCGCGACAACTCTTAGTCATCCGGCCTACAGCATAGCCCTCGAGTCCTTCAAAGCGGCCCTCCAAGAACCGGAAACCATCGTGCGATAGCCCCACGGTGGGTGCAAACTGTCGTGGTTTTGTCACGGCAGATGTCCTAGAGAAAGGACTTAGTCGTGGAGCCATCGCGACGGGTTAGCTTGAAGGGGTTAAAGCGGACATAGGGACGCAAGAGAGTTTATACTAGTTCGGTCCCTTCAATGAAGGTAAAAGCCTATGTCTAGTTGTGATGGAATTGATGGGGTTTCGATGACTAGGGAGCAAACAAGCTTCGCCTATGTCTCGAGTTGTTGTCTGTTGTCCTTGAACCGCCGTCGGGTCGTCCCCTTATATATACGGGTGACTCCCGTCGGCTTACGGAGTCCCAATACCGGCTCATAGATGTGTCTGGTTTGGTCTCTATTTATTCCTAACTTACAATACAAGTTAACTACTAACGCCGGTTTACGACTACAGGCCTTGAACCGACCATGGGCCTTGAGGCTTCCTCTGTCTTCTTGGGCTTTAACATACTTAACTACTGACGAAGTTAACCCGGCCCAGATAGGCCGGCTTACGCCCAGTAGTAATATCCCCAACACTCCCCGAGTCGTCCAAGGGGAGCCGTACGTTCCGCGCCTTCCACAACGTGCGCAGCCACAACATCAACAATTGTCAAGAGCTCAGGGCCATTCGAGATGGACGCTTCGGCCGACGCCCCGAGTGCAATGACCGGGGCTACGACCGAGGAGGTGGACAAGGTGGAGGACGTTGGGACGACTGCGGGCCCTGCCAAGAGTGGCGCGACCAACCTCGCATGGACCGTTGGTAGGACCTGCTTCCTGAGGGCGCCTGGAGGGACCAGCCTCGCGAGGACCATCCTCAGGGCAACCCTGGTCTCCCTCCGATGCCGCCACCACCAAGGAGGAACGACGACCACCAAAAGGACGAAGGGGCTGGGGGCTTCTAGGAGCCACGCGCCATCGCCTACATCTTGGGTGGCGATCAGGCCCCAGCTTCCCAGCGCATCTTCAAGCAGTTCTCTCGCGAGGTGAATGCAGCCCTCACCTTTAGCTCGGTGGACCAGCTCAAATGCGCGGCCACCCCGGCGTTCTCCCGATGCTCTATTCACCCGTCATCAGCAATGTCCAAGTCACCAAGAACCTCATCGACGACGTTGTAGGGCTCAGTGTCCTGTCCGTTGAGACGTTCGACAACCTTCAAGTGCCATACGATCAGCTCCAGCCCACTAAGCCTTTTTCAGGAGTGACTCACGGCTCCACCACCCCGATAGGCCTAGTTCATCTCCCTGTCACCTTCAGTCAGTGCGAAAACTACCACACCGAGCTCGTCGACTTCGACGTCGCCCACATCATCCTGCCATACAATGCCATCCTCGGGTACCCAGCGTTAGCCAAGTTCATGGCAGTCACCCACCATGGCTCCAACGTCCTCAAGATGCTGGGAAGCGGCGGAATCATCACAGTCCACTACAAAGAAAGAGACGCGGTGTGCTCCCTCAAGCACACCTTCCAAGCCGCAGCGGTCGGAGACCCTGAGAGTGTGTCAGGACCCCAATCCTATGCCACACTGATCTAGCACATAACGCCTCATATCACTTTGCGGCCTCACGCACGGTATTCCCACGGGTGTCGCCTTACTAGGCCCGGGACCGTTTGCGCCTTTTGGCTCGCGTATATGATAGTGTCGCTAGCATCCATATGACAAAGAACCCAGACTGACATGGCTAGTCGTGAACCCAAAGTGGCGCTAACTTATAGGGACAGGCATACATGACCCAACAACGAACGTGTCGATCAACAGCGAATGAATGCCAAGTCGTAGCAACCTACAAGGACTTAAAGGATCACCGCGTGACATTTCCCCGAAGGGACAAACACAGGATCGAAGAAGGACACATGCCGGCCACCCTAAGTGTTCCGGAGTAGTAGCAAGCTACCATGGCTCAGTGGAAGCACTAGGAGACATTTCCCGGTAAGAGAGGCTACCAAGGATAAACAACTAGATAGTCAGATCCCACACATACCAAGCATTTCAATAACATACACACAATATGCTCGATATGTGCAAATACAACATGGCACCACAACATGACTCTACAACTCAAGTATTTTATTCAATAGGTTGCGAGGAGCGAGATATTACAAACATGGGTCTCATGACCCAACATTCAGAGCATACAAGGCAAAGCACATGCGAAAGCTTAACATGTCTGAGTACAGACATCTACAAATGGAAAAGGCTGAGAAGCCTGACTATCTACCAGATCCTGCCGAGGGCACAAAATCGTACCTGAAGTATCAAGCTAAATGTCGAAGTCCACATGGATCTACTAGTGAGACTAAAGTCTCTATGCAAAAACATAATTTAAGAAAACGTGAGTACAAATTTACCCAGCAAGACTTACATCAGAACTAGCCACATATGCATCAATATCAACAAAGGGATGGTGGGGTTTAACTGTAGCAAGCCAGCTTTGACTCAGTGGCTATCCCGAACTACGTCTGCGAGTGACTCTTTTGAGGTGGCTCACACGAGTCCACATATTCACCAAATCAATACACCACTATGGATCCGCTCTCATCTCCCTACGAGAACGCCATCCATAGCACTCACGCTTATCTTGCGCATTTTAGATTATCCACTTTCACTTGTCTATGAATTGTATAGGCAACCTAGAAGTCCTTTATCGCGGACATGGCTATCCGAATATATCATTTATAACCCTGCAGGGGTGTACTTCTTCACACATGTTTCCACCACTTAGCGTCTGCACATGACATGTGCTCGGTAGACTTCAAGCGAGAGTCGACGTGGGTGTAGACCACAACCTGACTAACCACACAAGTCTCTGGTCCAGGTTTATCGCCTATTCGGGTTCCATCCGCGAGGAGATCCGGCCGGGGTTTCGCTCACAACCCCGAACGATGTGTGCAGGGTTCCCGAGACACCAAACGGGCGACTCGGTACACGGGCCACAATATATCTACCGCATCATAGCCCACCCCTAGGGTCAGCGCTACGCACGGCCTCCAACACATATCCTACAAACACCAGAAACTACTTGCAACTCCTGGACAGAGGACAAGGCAGTTAATAAGTCGAGCGGGGTCATATTTCAGGGCCCAACGTGTGGTAGTAGCTGTCCATGGATCACAAACACAGAACTTAGTTCCCGAGGATGGTTTCAGTGAGACAACCTACCATGTACTCCTACATGGCCTCTCACCGCTACCTTTACCAAATCGTGTTCACACACTTAGCTCATACACCGCAAGACATATTCACCACTTTCCAATTCATCCCCGATGAATCAGACCTGACTCAACTCTAAGCAGTAGCAGGAATGAAAAACAAGCACGAATGATTAGGCACATCAGGGCTCAAACAACTCCTACTCATGCTAGTGGGTTTCATCTATTTACTGTGGCAATGACAGGTCATGCAGAGGAAAGGGGTTCAACTACCGCAGCAGGTAACAGTTGAAGCATTGTTGTCCTAATGCAGTAAAAGAGAGCAGAGTTGAGAGAGTGGGATTGCATCGGAATGAAAGACGGGGTTTTGCTTGCCTGGCACTTCTGAAGATGATATAGCTCTTCATCGGTGTCATTGATCACATCGTAGAAACCATGTCTACTAAGAGGGGACAGATACCGGCAACAGAGAAGGAACACAATCAATGTAGTGCAACAATATGATGCATGATCATGACATGGCAACATACTGGTGTTTGGTCTAATACAACTAGCAACCATTTAAATGAAGTCCATATGAACCAAGGGTTCATATGCAAACTCCATATTTAGCATTTAAAATTCCATTATCATGTTTTCAATTATACAGTGGGTATAAGTTGGTTGAACATGCATGAAAGTAGCATAAAGGGATAGATTGCATTTTTTGATAATTTTTCATATATAAATTATTTCATTTGGAGTTACGGTTGAATTTCTATGATTTTTAGAAGTTTACTCAAATTTCTGAAAAAATAAATCATTTAGATTTATTTAAATACCAGAAATGGTTTACCGCGTCAGCATGACGTCGATGTGATGTCAGCAAGTCAACAGGGGCCGTTCTAGGTCAAACCTGACCAGTGGGGCCAAGTAGTTAGTGACTCGGGGCTGGTTAGAGTCACAAACAGGTGGGACCGGTCAACTGCCACGTCAACACGGTCAACTCTGACGCGCGGGTCACAGACAACCCTTGTCGGCGGGCCTCCCCATCGTTCTCCGTCACCCGCCGCCAACGCCGCTACCGGCCTGGCGGCAAACAAGCAACAAGACTCCTCACTGCACCCCTCCGTGCGGCGAGAGGGCCGCACCGCCAGCCCATCGTTGACTCCGGCCAGCTCATTCTCTCATGCTCGTCGCGCACCCACGAACGCGCAGGCCGCGCTGCTCATGGCACGCGAGCTCCTGCGTTACCGCCCGGTCGACGACCTCTACACGGACTGGTTGGACCGCATCGCCGAGCTCGTCAGCGCCGCTGGGGGCTCCCCTGCACCATCCCTCTCGCTGCCTCGCCCGCCCCCGGCTGTGGGCGATGTGGCTCACGGAGCGCCTCCGCATGAAGATGGTGCCCTCGCGCCAAGACGTGTGGCTGGTGGAGCGCCTCCGCCCCCTCGGCATCAAGACGGCGTCCTCACTCCAAGATGTGCTGTCCCACGGTGTGATCCACCGTGCTGTGTGCCCGTGCACGAAGAAAGAAGCTGCCTAGAGATTCCCCATCCGCAAGAAAACGCTCCACCGCTCCCAGCACCGCCACATCAGGATCGCTTGGCACAGCGGGGCCATGCGCCACTTGCCGTGGCGGCGTAGGGACACCAAGATCAAGCTCCACCTCCACGACGGCCCCTGGTGGCCACGGCAGGCTGTTGCGCCTTCCCTCCTGAGATGCGCAGCGTTGTCTGGCCACGCAAGTTCAAGTCGGATCTGCCTCCTTGCTACGACGGCACCCCCGACCTTGCGGAGTTCTTGTAGCTCTACGAGCTGAGCATCAAGGTGGCCAACAGTGACGAGAAGGTCATGGCGAACTGGTTCCCTATGGCTCTCAAGGATGGAGCTCGTTCATGGCTCCTAAACCTGCCCACAGGCTCGATCTCTTCCTGGGGTGAGATGCGCGACCACTTCGTCGCCAACTTCCAGGGCACTCGCGACCGCCCCCGGCCGCGGGTGACCTGCGCCGCATCAAGCAACAGCCGGGAGAGACCCTGCAGAAGTACATCCAGCGCTTCAACAGCGTGCGCCTCAAGATCCCCAAGGTGACG